>NC_135533.1:1405129-1649144 GCF_045843805.1 Urocitellus parryii | reverse complement strand
TCAGGGAGCTGGTCTCTCTGTCATGGAGCTGGTTTCTCTCATGGAGCTGGTCTCTCTCACGGAGCTGGTCTCTCTCAGGGAGATGGTCTCTCTCTAATGGAGCTGGTCTCCCTCAGGGTGCTGGTCTCCTCAAGGAGCTAGTCTCTCTCTCATGGAGTTGGTCTCTCTAATGGAGCTCGCCCTCACTTTCATGGAGCTGGTGTTTCTCATGGAGCTGGTCTCTCTCATGGAGCTGGTCTCTCTCAGGGAGCTTGTCTCTCTCTCATGGAGCTGGTCTCTCTCTTTCATAAAGCTGGTATCTCTCTCATGGAAATGGTCTCTCTCATGGAGCTGGTCTCTATCAGGAAAGTGGTCTCTCTCTTATGGAGCTGGTCTCTCTCAGGGAGTTGGTCTCTCTCATGGAGCTGGTCTCTGTCATGGAGTTGGTCTCTCTCTCATGGAGCTGGTCTTTTTTTCAAGGAACTGGTCTCTCTCATGGAGCTGGTCTCTCTCTCATGGAGCTTGTCTTTCTCTCATGGTGCTGGTGTTTCTCTCTCATAGAGCTGGTCTTTCCAATGGAGCTGGTCACTTTCTCATGGAGCTAGTCTCTCTCATGGAGCTGGTCTCTCTCTCTCTCAGGAGTTGGTCTCTCTCATGGAGCTGATTCTTTTCTCATGGAGCGGTTGTCTCTCATTAACCTGGTCTCTATCTCAAGGAGCTGTTCTCTCTCTCTCATGGAGCTGGTCTCTCTCTCACATGGAGCTGGTCTCTCTCATGGAGCTGGTCTCTCTCTCCCATGGAGATGGTCTCTCTCATGGAGCTGGTCTATCTCTCATGGAGCTGGTCTCTCTCATGGAGTTGGTCTCTCTCTCAGGGAGCTGGTCTCTCTCTCAGGGAGCTGTTCTCTCCTCCCATGGAGCTGGTCTGTCCCATGGAGCTTTTCGCTCTAATGGACCTGTTCTCTCTCATGGAGCAGGTCTGTCTCTCATGGAACTGGTCTCTCTCTCTCATTGAGCTGGTCTCTCTCATGGAGCTTGTCTCTCTCTCAGGGAGCTGGTATCTCTGTCATGGAGCTGGTCTCTCTCATGGAGCTGGTCTCTCTCAGGGAGCTTGTGTATTTCATGGTGCTTGTCTCCCTCAGGGAGCTTGTCTCTCTCTCATGGAGATGGTCTCTCTGAGAGAGGGGGTCTTTTTAATTTAGGTGGTCCCTCTATCTCTTGGAGCTGGTCTCTTTAATGGAGCTGTTCTCTCTCTCATGGAGTTGGTGTATATCATGGAGCCAGGCTCTCTCATGGAGCTGGTCTCCTCTCTCATGGAGCAGGTCTGTCTCTCATGGAACTGGTCTGTCTCTCTCATTGAGCTGGTCTCTCTCATGGAGCTGGTCTCTCTCTCAGGGAGCTGGTCTCTCTGTCATGGAGCTGGTCTCTCTCTCCCATGGAGCTGGTCTCTCTCATGGAGCTGGTCTAACTCTCATGGAGCTGGTCTCTCTCATGGAGTTGGTCTCTCTCTCAGGGAGCTGGTCTCTCTCTCAGGGAGCTGTTCTCTACTCACATGGAGCTGGTCTGTCCCATGGAGCTTTTCTCTCTAATGGACCTGTTCTCTCTGATGGAGCAGGTCTGTCTCTCATGGAACTGGTCTCTCTCTCTCATTGAGCTGGTCTCTCTCATGGAGCTGGTCTCTCTCTCAGGGAGCTGGTATCTCTGTCATGGAGCTGGTCTCTCTCATGGAGCTGGTCTCTCTCACGGAGCTGGTCTCTCTCAGGGAGCTGGTCTCTCTCTAATGGAGCTGGTCTCCCTCAGGGTGCTGGTCTCCTCAAGGAGCTAGTCTCTCTCTCATGGAGTTGGTCTCTCTAATGGAGCTCGCCCCTCACTTTCATGGAGCTGGTGTTTCTCATGGAGCTGGTCTCTCTCTTTCATAAAGCTGGTATCTCTCTCATGGAAATGGTCTCTCTCATGGAGCTGGTCTCTATCAGGAAAGTGGTCTCTCACTTATGGAGCTGGTCTCTCTCAGGGAGTTGGTCTCTCTCATGGAGCTGGTCTCTGTCATGGAGTTGGTCTCTCTCTCACGGAGCTGGTCTTTTTTTCAAGGAACTGGTCTCTCTCATGGAGCTGGTCTCTCTCTCATGGAGCTTGTCTTTCTCTCATGGTGCTGGTGTTTCTCTCTCATAGAGCTGGTCTTTCCAATGGAGCTGGTCACTTTCTCATGGAGCTAGTCTCTCTCATGGAGCTGGTCTCTCTCTCTCTCAGGGAGTTGGTCTCTCTCATGGAGCTGATTCTTTTCTCATGGAGCGGTTGTCTCTCATTAACCTGGTCTCTATCTCAAGGAGCTGTTCTCTCTCTCTCATGGAGCTGGTCTCTCTCTCACATGGAGCTGGTCTCTCTCATGGAGCTGGTCTCTCTCTCCCATGGAGATGGTCTCTCTCATGGAGCTGGTCTATCTCTCATGGAGCTCGTCTCTCTCATGGAGTTGGTCTCTCTCTCAGGGAGCTGGTCTCTCTCTCAGGGAGCTGTTCTCTCCTCACATGGAGCTGGTCTGTCCCATGGAGCTTTTCTCTCTAATGGACCTGTTCTCTCTCATGGAGCAGGTCTGTCTCTCATGGAACTGGTCTCTCTTTCTCATTGAGCTGGTCTCTCTCATGGAGCTGGTCTCTCTCTCAGGGAGCTGGTATCTCTGTCATGGAGCTGGTCTCTCTCATGGAGCTGGTCTCTCTCAGGGAGCTTGTGTATTTCATGGTGCTGGTCTCCCTCAGGGAGCTTGTCTCTCTCTCATGGAGATGGTCTCTCTGAGAGAGGGGGTCTTTTTAATTTAGGTGGTCCCTCTATCTCTTGGAGCTGGTCAATTTAATGGAGCTGTTCTCTCTCTCATGGAGTTGGTGTATATCATGGAGCCAGGCTCTCTCATGGAGCTGGTCTCCTCTCTCATGGAGCAGGTCTGTCTCTCATGGAACTGGTCTGTCTCTCTCATTGAGCTGGTCTCTCTCATGGAGCTGGTCTCTCTCTCAGGGAGCTGGTCTCTCTGTCATGGAGCTGGTCTCTCTCTCCCATGGAGATGGTCTCTCTCATGGAGCTGGTCTATCTCTCATGGAGCTGGTCTCTTTCATGGAGTTGGTCTCTCTCTCAGGGAGCTGGTCTCTCTCTCAGGGAGCTGTTCTCTACTCACATGGAGCTCGTCTGTCCCATGGAGTTTTTCTCTCTAATGGACCTGTTCTCTCTGATGGAGCAGGTCTGTCTCTCATGGAACTGGTCTCTCTCTCTCATTGAGCTGGTCTCTCTCATGGAGCTGGTCTCTCTCTCAGGGAGCTGGTATCTCTGTCATGGAGCTGGTCTCTCTCATGGAGCTGGTATCTCTCTCATGGAACTGGTCTCTCTCACGGAGCTGGTCTCTCTCAGGGAGCTGGTCTCTATCTAATGGAGCTGGTCTCCCTCAGGGTGCTGGTCTCTCTCAAGGATCTAGTCTGTCTCTCATGGAGTTGGACTCTCTAATGGAGCTCGCCCCTCACTTTCATGGAGCTGGTGTTTCTCATGGAGCTGGTCTCTCTCAGGGAGCTTGTCTCTCTCTCATGGAGGTGGTCTCTCTCTTTCATAAAGCTGGTATCTCTCTCATGGAAAAGGTCTCTCTCATGGAGCTGGTCTTTATCAGGAAAGTGGTCTCTCTCTTATGGAGCTGGTCTCTCTCAGGGAGTTGGTCTCTCTCATGGAGCTGGTCTCTGTCATGGAGTTGGTCTCTCTCTCATGGAGCTGGTCTTTTTTTCATGGAACTGGTCTCTCTCATGGAGCTGGTCTCTCTCTCATGGAGCTTGTCTTTCTCTCATGGTGCTGGTGTTTCTCTCTCATAGAGCTGGTCTTTCCAATGGAGCTGGTCACTTTCTCATGGAGCTAGTCTCTCTCATGGAGCTGGTCTCTCTGTCTCTCAGGGAGTTGGTCTCTCTCATGGAGCTGATTCTTTTCTCATGGAGCGGTTGTCTCTCATTAACCTGGTCTCTATCTCAAGGAGCTGTTCTCTCTCTCTCATGGAGCTGGTCTCTCTCTCACATGGAGCTTGTCTCTCTCATGGAGCTGGTCTCTCTCTCCCATGGAGATGGTCTCTCTCATGGAGCTGGTCTATCTCTCATGGAGCTGGTCTCTCTCATGGAGTTGGTCTCTCTCTCAGGGAGCTGGTCTCTCTCTCAGGGAGCTGTTCTCTCTCACATGGAGCTGGTCTGTCCCATGGAGCTTTTCTCTCTAATGGACCTGTTCTCTCTGATGGAGCAGGTCTGTCTCTCATGGAACTGGTCTCTCTCTCTCATTGAGCTGGTCTCTCTCATGGAGCTGGTCTCTCTCTCAGGGAGCTGGTCTCTCTGTCATGGAGCTGGTTTCTCTCATGGAGCTGGTCTCTCTCACGGAGCTGGTCTCTCTCAGGGAGATGGTCTCTCTCTAATGGAGCTGGTCTCCCTCAGGGTGCTGGTCTCCTCAAGGAGCTAGTCTCTCTCTCATGGAGTTGGTCTCTCTAATGGAGCTCGCCCCTCACTTTCATGGAGCTGGTGTTTCTCATGGAGCTGGTCTCACTCATGGAGCTGGTCTCTCTCATGGAGCTGGTCTCTCTCAGGGAGCTTGTCTCTCTCTCATGGAGCTGGTCTCTCTCTTTCATAAAGCTGGTATCTCTCTCATGGAAATGGTCTCTCTCATGGAGCTGGTCTCTATCAGGAAAGTGGTCTCTCTCTTATGGAGCTGGTCTCTCTCAGGGAGCTGGTCTGTCTCTCAGGGAGCTGTTCTCTACTCACATGGAGCTGGTCTGTCCCATGGAGTTTTTCTCTCTAATGGACCTGTTCTCTCTGATGGAGCAGGTCTGTCTCTCATGGAACTGGTCTCTCTCTCTCATTGAGCTGGTCTCTCTCATGGAGCTGGTCGCTCTCTCAGGGAGCTGGTATCTCTGTCATGGAGCTGGTCTCTCTCATGGAGCTGGTATCTCTCTCATGGAACTGGTCTCTCTCACGGAGCTGGTCTCTCTCAGGGAGCTGGTCTCTATCTAATGGAGCTGGTCTCCCTCAGGGTGCTGGTCTCTCTCAAGGATCTAGTCTGTCTCTCATGGAGTTGGACTCTCTAATGGAGCTCGCCCCTCACTTTCATGGAGCTGGTGTTTCTCATGGAGCTGGTCTCTCTCATGGAGCTGGTCTCTCTCAGGGAGCTTGTCTCTCTCTCATGGAGCTGGTCTCTCTCTTTCATAAAGCTGGTATCTCTCTCATGGAAATGGTCTCTCTCATGGAGCTGGTCTCTATCAGGAAAGTGGTCTCTCTCTTATGGAGCTGGTCTCTCTCAGGGAGTTGGTCTCTCTCATGGAGCTGGTCTCTGTCATGGAGTTGGTCTCTCTCTCATGGAGCTGGTCTTTTTTTCATGGAACTGGTCTCTCTCATGGAGCTGGTCTCTCTCTCATGGAGCTTGTCTTTCTCTCATGGAGCTGGTGTTTCTCTCTCATAGAGCTGGTCTTTCCAATGGAGCTGGTCACTTTCTCATGGAGCTAGTCTCTCTCATGGAGCTGGTCTCTCTCTCTCTCAGGGAGTTGGTCTCTCTCATGGAGCTGATTCTTTTCTCAAGGAGCGGTTGTCTCTCATTAACCTGGTCTCTATCTCAAGGAGCTGTTCTCTCTCTCTCATGGAGCTGGTCTCTCTCTCACATGGAGCTGGTCTCTCTCATGGAGCTGGTCTCTCTCTCCCATGGAGATGGTCTCTCTCATGGAGCTGGTCTATCTCTCATGGAGCTGGTCTCTCTCATGGAGTTGGTCTCTCTCTCAGGGAGCTGGTCTCTCTCTCAGGGAGCTGTTCTCTCCTCACATGGAGCTGGTCTGTCCCATGGAGCTTTTCTCTCTAATGGACCTGTTCTCTCTCAGGGAGCAGGTCTGTCTCTCATGGAACTGGTCTCTCTTTCTCATTGAGCTGGTCTCTCTCATGGAGCTGGTCTCTCTCTCAGGGAGCTGGTATCTCTGTCATGGAGCTGGTCTCTCTCATGGAGCTGGTCTCTCTCAGGGAGCTTGTGTATTTCATGGTGCTGGTCTCCCTCAGGGAGCTTGTCTCTCTCTCATGGAGATGGTCTCTCTGAGAGAGGGGGTCTTTTTAATTTAGGTGGTCACTCTATCTCTTGGAGCTGGTCTCTTTAATGGAGCTGTTCTCTCTCTCATGGAGTTGGGGTATATCATGGAGCCAGGCTCTCTCATGGAGCTGGTCTCCTCTCTCATGGAGCAGGTCTGTCTCTCATGGAACTGGTCTGTCTCTCTCATTGAGCTGGTCTCTCTCATGGAGCTGGTCTCTCTGTCATGGAGCTGGTCTCTCTGTCATGGAGCTGGTCTCTCTCTCCCATGGAGATGGTCTCTCTCATGGAGCTGGTCTATCTCTCATGGAGCTGGTCTCTCTCATGGAGTTGGTCTCTCTCTCAGGGAGCTGGTCTCTCTCTCAGGGAGCTGTTCTCTACTCACATGGAGCTGGTCTGTCCCATGGAGTTTTTCTCTCTAATGGACCTGTTCTCTCTGATGGAGCAGGTCTGTCTCTCATGGAACTGGTCTCTCTCTCTCATTGAGCTGGTCTCTCTAATGGAGCTGGTCGCTCTCTCAGGGAGCTGGTATCTCTGTCATGGAGCTGGTCATCTCATGGAGCTGGTATCTGTCTCATGGAACTGGTCTCTCTCACGGAGCTGGTCTCTCTCAGGGAGCTGGTCTCTATCTAATGGAGCTGGTCTCCCTCAGGGTGCTGGTCTCTCTCAAGGATCTAGTCTGTCTCTCATGGAGTTGGACTCTCTAATGGAGCTCGCCCCTCACTTTCATGGAGCTGGTGTTTCTCATGGAGCTGGTCTCTCTCATGGAGCTGGTCTCTCTCAGGGAGCTTGTCTCTCTCTCATGGAGCTGGTCTCTCTCTTTCATAAAGCTGGTATCTCTCTCATGGAAATGGTCTCTCTCATGGAGCTGGTCTCTATCAGGAAAGTGGTCTCTCTCTTATGGAGCTGGTCTCTCTCAGGGAGTTGGTCTCTCTCATGGAGCTGGTCTCTGTCATGGAGTTGGTCTCTCTCTCATGGAGCTGGTCTTTTTTTCAAGGAACTGGTCTCTCTCATGGAGCTGGTCTCTCTCTCATGGAGCTTGTCTTTCTCTCATGGTGCTGGTGTTTCTCTCTCATAGAGCTGGTCTTTCCAATGGAGCTGGTCACTTTCTCATGGAGCTAGTCTCTCTCATGGAGCTGGTCTCTCTCTCTCTCAGGGAGTTGTTCTCTCTCATGGAGCTGATTCTTTTCTCATGGAGCGGTTGTCTCTCATAAACCTGGTCACTATCTCAAGGAGCTGTTCTCTCTCTCTCATGGAGCTGGTCTCTCTCTCACATGGAGCTGGTCTCTCTCATGGAGCTGGTCTCTCTCTCCCATGGAGATGGTCTCTCTCATGGAGCTGGTCTATCTCTCATGGAGCTGGTCTCTCTCATAGAGTTGGTCTCTCTCTCAGGGAGCTGGTCTCTCTCTCAGGGAGCTGTTCTCTACTCACATGGAGCTGGTCTGTCCCATGGAGCTTTTCTCTCTAATGGACCTGTTCTCTCTGATGGAGCAGGTCTGTCTCTCATGGAACTGGTCTCTCTCTCTCATTGAGCTGGTCTCTCTCATGGAGCTGGTCTCTCTCTCAGGGAGCTGGTCTCTCTGTCATGGAGCTGGTTTCTCTCATGGAGCTGGTCTCTCTCACGGAGCTGGTCTCTCTCAGGGAGATGGTCTCTCTCTAATGGAGCTGGTCTCCCTCAGGGTGCTGGTCTCCTCAAGGAGCTAGTCTCTCTCTCATGGAGTTGGTCTCTCTAATGGAGCTCGCCCCTCACTTTCATGGAGCTGGTGTTTCTCATGGAGCTGGTCTCACTCATGGAGCTGGTCTCTCTCATGGAGCTGGTCTCTCTCAGGGAGCTTGTCTCTCTCTCATGGAGCTGGTCTCTCTCTTTCATAAAGCTGGTATCTCTCTCATGGAAATGGTCTCTCTCATGGAGCTGGTCTCTATCAGGAAAGTGGTCTCTCTCTTATGGAGCTGGTCTCTCTCAGGGAGCTGGTCTGTCTCTCAGGGAGCTGTTCTCTACTCACATGGAGCTGGTCTGTCCCATGGAGTTTTTCTCTCTAATGGACCTGTTCTCTCTGATGGAGCAGGTCTGTCTCTCATGGAACTGGTCTCTCTCTCTCATTGAGCTGGTCTCTCTCATGGAGCTGGTCGCTCTCTCAGGGAGCTGGTATCTCTGTCATGGAGCTGGTCTCTCTCATGGAGCTGGTATCTCTCTCATGGAACTGGTCTCTCTCACGGAGCTGGTCTCTCTCAGGGAGCTGGTCTCTATCTAATGGAGCTGGTCTCCCTCAGGGTGCTGGTCTCTCTCAAGGATCTAGTCTGTCTCTCATGGAGTTGGACTCTCTAATGGAGCTCGCCCCTCACTTTCATGGAGCTGGTGTTTCTCATGGAGCTGGTCTCTCTCATGGAGCTGGTCTCTCTCAGGGAGCTTGTCTCTCTCTCATGGAGCTGGTCTCTCTCTTTCATAAAGCTGGTATCTCTCTCATGGAAATGGTCTCTCTCATGGAGCTGGTCTCTATCAGGAAAGTGGTCGCTCTCTTATGGAGCTGGTCTCTCTCAGGGAGTTGGTCTCTCTCATGGAGCTGGTCTCTGTCATGGAGTTGGTCTCTCTCTCATGGAGCTGGTCTTTTTTTCAAGGAACTGGTCTCTCTCATGGAGCTGGTCTCTCTCTCATGGAGCTTGTCTTTCTCTCATGGTGCTGGTGTTTCTCTCTCATAGAGCTGGTCTTTCCAATGGAGCTGGTCAGTTTCTCATGGAGCTAGTCTCTCTCATGGAGCTGGTCTCTCTCTCTCTCAGGGAGTTGGTCTCTCTCATGGAGCTGATTCTTTTCTCATGGAGCGGTTGTCGCTCATAAACCTGGTCACTATCTCAAGGAGCTGTTCTCTCTCTGTCATGAAGCTGGTCTCTCTCTCACATGGAGCTGGTCTCTCTCATGGAGCTGGTCTCTCTCTCCCATGGAGATGGTCTCTCTCATGGAGCTGGTCTATCTCTCATGGAGCTGGTCTCTCTCATAGAGTTGGTCTCTCTCTCAGGGAGCTGGTCTCTCTCTCAGGGAGCTGTTCTCTACTCACATGGAGCTGGTCTGTCCCATGGAGCTTTTCTCTCTAATGGACCTGTTCTCTCTGATGGAGCAGGTCTGTCTCTCATGGAACTGGTCTCTCTCTCTCATTGAGCTGGTCTCTCTCATGGAGCTGGTCTCTCTCTCAGGGAGCTGGTCTCTCTGTCATAGAGCTGGTTTCTCTCATGGAGCTGGTCTCTCTCACGGAGCTGGTCTCTCTCAGGGAGATGGTCTCTCTCTAATGGAGCTGGTCTCCCTCAGGGTGCTGGTCTCCTCAAGGAGCTAGTCTCTCTCTCATGGAGTTGGTCTCTCTAATGGAGCTCGCCCCTCACTTTCATGGAGCTGGTGTTTCTCATGGAGCTGGTCTCTCTCATGGAGCTGGTCTCTCT
This sequence comes from Urocitellus parryii, assembly GCF_045843805.1. Taxonomy (NCBI): domain Eukaryota; kingdom Metazoa; phylum Chordata; class Mammalia; order Rodentia; family Sciuridae; genus Urocitellus; species Urocitellus parryii. Next base: position 1,639,680 of record NC_135533.1, on the reverse strand, counting down.
CAGGGAGCTTGTCTCTCTCTCATGGAGCTGGTCTCTCTCTTTCATAAAGCTGGTATCTCTCTCATGGAAATGGTCTCTCTCATGGAGCTGGTCTCTATCAGGAAAGTGGTCTCTCTCTTATGGAGCTGGTCTCTCTCAGGGAGTTGGTCTCTCTCATGGAGCTGGTCTCTGTCATGGAGTTGGTCTCTCTCTCATGGAGCTGGTCTTTTTTTCAAGGAACTGGTCTCTCTCATGGAGCTGGTCTCTCTCTCATGGAGCTTGTCTTTCTCTCATGGTGCTGGTGTTTCTCTCTCATAGAGCTGGTCTTTCCAATGGAGCTGGTCACTTTCTCATGGAGCTAGTCTCACTCATGGAGCTGGTCTCTCTCTCTCTCAGGGAGTTGGTCTCTCTCATGGAGCTGATTCTTTTCTCATGGAGCGGTTGTCTCTCATTAACCTGGTCTCTATCTCAAGGAGCTGTTCTCTCTCTCTCATGGAGCTGGTCTCTCTCTCACATGGAGCTGGTCTCTCTCATGGAGCTGGTCTCTCTCTCCCATGGAGATGGTCTCTCTCATGGAGCTGGTCTATCTCTCATGGAGCTGGTCTCTCTCATGGAGTTGGTCTCTCTCTCAGGGAGCTGGTCTCTCTCTCTCAGGGAGCTGTTCTCTACTCACATGGAGCTGGTCTGTCCCATGGAGCTTTTCTCTCTAATGGACCTGTTCTCTCTGATGGAGCAGGTCTGTCTCTCATGGAACTGGTCTCTCTCTCTCATTGAGCTGGTCTCTCTCATGGAGCTGGTCTCTCTCTCAGGGAGCTGGTATCTCTGTCATGGAGCTGGTCTCTCTCATGGAGCTGGTATCTCTCTCATGGAACTGGTCTCTCTCACGGAGCTGGTCTCTCTCAGGGAGCTGGTCTCTATCTAATGGAGCTGGTCTCCCTCAGGGTGCTGGTCTCTCTCAAGGATCTAGTCTGTCTCTCATGGAGTTGGACTCTCTAATGGAGCTCGCCCCTCACTTTCATGGAGCTGGTGTTTCTCATGGAGCTGGTCTCTCTCATGGAGCTGGTCTCTCTCAGGGAGCTTGTCTCTCTCTCATGGAGCTGGTCTCTCTCTTTCATAAAGCTGGTATCTCTCTCATGGAAATGGTCTCTCTCATGGAGCTGGTCTCTATCAGGAAAGTGGTCTCTCTCTTATGGAGCTGGTCTCTCTCAGGGAGTTGGTCTCTCTCATGGAGCTGGTCTCTGTAATGGAGTTGGTCTCTCTCTCATGGAGCTGGTCTTTTTTTCATGGAACTGGTCTCTCTCATGGAGCTGGTCTCTCTCTCATGGAGCTTGTCTTTCTCTCATGGAGCTGGTGTTTCTCTCTCATAGAGCTGGTCTTTCCAATGGAGCTGGTCACTTTCTCATGGAGCTAGTCTCTCTCATGGAGCTGGTCTCTCTCTCTCTCAGGGAGTTGGTCTCTCTCACGGAGCTGATTCTTTTCTCATGGAGCGGTTGTCTCTCATTAACCTGGTCTCTATCTCAAGGAGCTGTTCTCTCTCTCTCATGGAGCTGGTCTCTCTCTCCCATGGAGATGGTCTCTCTCACGGAGCTGGTCTCTCTCAGGGAGCTGGTCTCTCTCTAATGGAGCTGGTCTCCCTCAGGGTGCTGGTCTCCTCAAGGAGCTAGTCTCTCTCTCATGGAGTTGGTCTCTCTAATGGAGCTCGCCCCTCACTTTCATGGAGCTGGTGTTTCTCATGGAGCTGGTCTCTCTCATGGAGCTGGTCTCTCTCAGGGAGCTTGTCTCTCTCTCTTGGAGCTGGTCTCTCTCTTTCATAAAGCTGGTATCTCTCTCATGGAAATGGTCTCTCTCATGGAGCTGGTCTCTGTCATGGAGTTGGTCTCTCTCATGGAGCTGGTCTCTGTCATGGAGTTGGTCTCTCTCTCATGGAGCTGGTCTTTTTTTCATGGAACTGGTCTCTCTCATGGAGCTGGTCTCTCTCTCATGGAGCTTGTCTTTCTCTCATGGAGCTGGTGTTTCTCTCTCATAGAGCTGATCTTTACACTGGAGCTGGTCACTTTCTCATGGAGCTAGTCTCTCTCATGGAGCTGGTCTCTCTCTCTCTCAGGGAGTTGGTCTCTCTCATGGAGCTGATTCTTTTCTCAAGGAGCGGTTGTCTCTCATTAACCTGGTCTCTATCTCAAGGAGCTGTTCTCTCTCTCTCATGTAGCTGGTCTCTCTCTCACATGGAGCTGGTCTCTCTCATGGAGCTGGTCTCTCTCTCCCATGGAGATGGTCTCTCTCATGGAGCTGGTCTATCTCTCATGGAGCTGGTCTCTCTCATGGAGTTGGTCTCTCTCTCAGGGAGCTGGTCTCTCTCTCAGGGAGCTGTTCTCTACTCACATGGAGCTGGTCTGTCCCATGGAGCTTTTCTCTCTAATGGACCTGTTCTCTCTGATGGAGCAGGTCTGTCTCTCATGGAACTGGTCTCTCTCTCTCATTGAGCTGGTCTCTCTCATGGAGCTGGTCTCTCTCTCAGGGAGCTGGTATCTCTGTCATGGAGCTGGTCTCTCTCATGGAGCTGGTATCTCTCTCATGGAACTGGTCTCTCTCACGGAGCCGGTCTCTCTCAGGGAGCTGGTCTTTCTCTCATGGAGCTGGTCTCTCTCAAGGAGCTGGTCTCTCTTTCATGGAACTGGTCTCTCTCATGTAGATGATCTCTCTCATGGAGCTGGTCACACTCCCATTGTGCTGATCTCTCTCTCAGGGAGCTGGTCTTTCTCATGGAGCAAGTCTCTCTCATGGCGCTGGTGTCTCTCTCTCATGGAGCTTGTCTCTCTCATGGAACTGGTCTCTCTCTGACGGAGCTGGTCACTCTGTTTGGTGGAGCTGGTTTCTCTCATGGAGCTGGTCTCAGGGAACTGGTCTCTCTCTATCATGGAGGTGGTCTCTCTCTTGGAGCAGGTCTCTCTCTCATGGAGCTGGTCTCTCTCATGGAGCTGCTCTCTGTCAAAAGCTAGTCCCTCGCTCTCATGGAGCTGGTTTCTCTCATGGAGCTAGTCTCCCTCATGGAGCTGGTGTCTCTCTCTCATGGACCTGGTCTCTCTCATAGAGCTGGTCTCGCTCAGGGTGCTGGTCTCTTTGTCATGGAGCTGGTCTCCCTCATGGAGCTGGTCTCTCTCTCTCTCATGGAGCTGGTCTCTCTCATGGAGCTGGTCTCTCTCATGGAGCTGGTCTCTCTCAGGGAGCTGGTCTCTCTCTAATGGAGCTGGTCTCCCTCAGGGTGCTGGTCTCTTTCAAGGAGCTAGTCTCTCTCTCATGGAGTTGGTCTCTCTAATGGAGCTCGCCCCTCACTTTCATGGATCTGGTGTTTCTCATGGAGCTGGTCTCTCTCATGGAGCTGGTCTCTCTGGGAGCTTGTCTCTCTCTCATGGAGCTGGTCTCTCTCTTTCATAAAGCTGGTATCTCTCTCATGGAAATGGTCTCTCTCATGGAGCTGGTCTCTATCAGGAAAGTGGTCTCTCTCTTATGGAGCTGGTCTCTCTCAGGGAGTTGGTCTCTCTCATGGAGCTGGTCTCTGTCATGGAGTTGGTCTCTCTCTCATGGAGCTGGTCTTTTTTTCATGGAACTGGTCTCACTCATGGAGCTGGTCTCTCTCTCATGGAGCTTGTCTTTCTCTCATGGAGCTGGTGTTTCTCTCTCATAGAGCTGGTCTTTCCAATGGAGCTGGTCACTTTCTCATGGAGCTAGTCTCTCCATGGAGCTGGTCTCTCTCTCTCTCAGGGAGTTGGTCTCTCTCATGGAGCTGATTCTTTTCTCATGGAGCGGTTGTTTCTCATTAACCTGGTCTCTATCTCAAGGAGCTGTTCTCTCTCTCTCATGGAGCTGGTCTCTCTCTCACATGGAGCTGGTCTCTCTCATGGAGCTGGTCTCTCTCTCCCATGGAGATGGTCTCTCTCATGGAGCTGGTCTATCTCTCATGGAGCTGGTCTCTCTCATGGAGTTGGTCTCTCTCTCAGGGAGCTGGTCTCTCTCTCAGGGAGCTGTTCTCTACTCACATGGAGCTGGTCTGTCCCATGGAGCTTTTCTCTCTAATGGACCTGTTCTCTCTGATGGAGCAGGTCTGTCTCTCATGGAACTGGTCTCTCTCTCTCTCATTGAGCTGGTCTCTCTCATGGAGCTGGTCTCTCTCATGGAGCTGGTCTCTCTCATGGAGCTGGTCTCTCTCAGGGAGCTGGTCTCTCTCTCATGGAGCTGGTCTCCCTCAGGGTGCTGGTCTCTTTCAAGGAGCTAGTCTCTCTCTCATGGAGTTGGCCTCTCTAATGGAGCTCGCCCCTCACTTTCATGGATCTGGTGTTTCTCATGGAGATGGTCTTTCTCATGGAGCTGGTCTCTCTCAGGGAGCTTGTCTCTCTCTCATGGAGCTGGTCTCTCTCTTTCATAAAGCTGGTATCTCTCTCATGGAAATGGTCTCTCTCATGGAGCTGGTCTCTATCAGGAAAGTGGTCTCTCTCTTATGGAGCTGGTCTCTCTCAGGGAGTTGGTCTCTCTCATGGAGCTGGTCTCTGTCATGGAGTTGGTCTCTCTCTCATGGAGCTGGTCTTTTTTTCATTTAACTGGTCTCTCTCATTGAGCTGGTCTCTCTCTCATGGAGCTTGTCTTACTCTCATGGAGCTGGTGTTTCTCTCTCATAGAGCTGGTCTTTCCCATGGAGCTGGTCACTTTCTCATGGAGCTAGTCTCTCTCATGGAGCTGGTCTCTCTCTCTCTCAGGGAGTTGGTCTCTCTCATGGAGCTGATTCTTTTCTCATGAAGCGGTTGTCTCTCATTAACCTGGTCTCTATCTCAAGGAGCTGTTCTCTCTCTGTCATGGAGCTGGTCTCTCTCTCACATGGAGCTGGTCTCTCTCATGGAGCTGGTCTCTCTCTCCCATGGAGATGGTCTCTCTCATGGAGCTGGTCTATCTCTCATGGAGCTGGTCTCTCTCATGGAGTTGGTCTCTCTCTCAGGGAGCTGGTCTCTCTCTCAGGGAGCTGTTCTCTACTCACATGGAGCTGGTCTGTCCCATGGAGCTTTTCTCTCTAATGGACCTGTTCTCTCTGATGGAGCAGGTCTGTCTCTCATGGAACTGGTCTCTCTCTCTCTCATTGAGCTGGTCTCTCTCATGGAGCTGGTCTCTCTCTCAGGGAGCTGGTCTCTCTGTCATGGAGCTGGTCTCTCTCATGGAGCTGGTCTCTCTCAGGGAGCTTGTGTATTTCATGGAGCTGGTCTCCCTCAGGGAGCTTGTCTCTCTCTCATGGAGAGGGTCTCTCTGAGAGAGGAGGTCTTTTTAATTTAGGTGGTCCCTCTCTCTCTTGGAGCTGGTCTGTCTAATGGAGCTGTTCTCTCTCTCATGGAGCTGGTGTATATCATGGAGCCAGTCTCTCTCATGGAGCTGGTCTCCTCTCTCATGGAGCAGGTCTGTCTCTCATGGAACTGGTCTGTCTCTCTCATTGAGCTGGTCTCTCTCATGGAGCTGGTCTCTCTCTCAGGGAGCTGGTCTCTCTGTCATGGAGCTGGTCTCTCTCATGGAGCTGTTCTCTCTCTCCCATGGAGATGGTCTCTCTCATGGAGCTGGTCTATCTCTCATGGAGCTGGTCTCTCTCATGGAGTTGGTCTCTCTCTCAGGGAGCTGGTCTCTCTTTCAGGGAGCTGTTCTCTACTCACATGGAGCTGGTCTGTCCCATGGAGCTTTTCTCTCTAATGGACCTGTTCTCTCTGATGGAGCAGGTCTGTCTCTCATGGAACTGGTCTCTCTCTCTCATTGAGCTGGTCTCTCTCATGGAGCTGGTCTCTCTCTCAGGGAGCTGGTCTCTCTGTCATGGAGCTGGTCTCTCTCACGGAGCTGGTCTCTCTCACGGAGCTGGTCTCTCTCAGGGAGCTGGTCTCTCTCTAATGGAGCTGGTCTCCCTCAGGGTGCTGGTCTCTCTCAAGGAGCTAGTCTCTCTTTCATGGAGTTGGTCTCTCTAATGGAGCTCGCCCCTCACTTTCATGGAGCTGGTGTTTCTCATGGAGCTGGTCTCTCTCATGGAGCTGGTCTCTCTCAGGGAGCTTGTCTCTCTCTCATGGAGTGGTCTCTCTTATGGAGCTGGTCTCTCTCTTTCATAAAGCTGGTATCTCTCTCATGGAAATGGTCTCTCTCATGGAGCTGGTCTCTATCAGGAAAGTGGTCTCTCTCTTATGGAGCTGGTCTCTCTCAGGGAGTTGGTCTCTCTCATGGAGCTGGTCTCTCTCAGGGAGTTGGTCTCTCTCTCATGGAGCTGGTTTTTTTTCTTGGAACTGGTCTCTCTCATGGAGCTGGTCTCTCTCTCATGGAGCTTGTCTCTCTCATGGAGCTGGTATTTCTCAGGGAGCTTGTGTCTTTCATGGAGCTAGTCTCCCTCAGGGAACTTGTCTCTCTCTCATGGAGCTGGTCACTCTGAGAGAGGGGGACTTTTTAAAAGAGGTGGTACCACTCTCTCATGGAGCTCTTCTCTCTCATGGAGCTGTTCTCTCTCTCTCATGGAGCTGGTCTATCTCCTGGAGCCAGTCTCTCTCATGGAGCTGGTCTCCTGTCTCATGGAGCTGGTCTCTCTCATGGAGCTTGTCTCTATCTTGGAGCTGGTATCTCTCTCATGGAGCTGGTCTCTCTCACGGAGCTGGTCTCTCTCAGGGAGCTGGTCTCTATCTAATGGAGCTGGTCTCCCTCAGGGTGCTGGTCTCTCTCAAGGATCTAGTCTCTCTCTCATGGAGTTGGTCTCTCTAATGGAGCTCGCCCCTCACTTTCATGGAGCTGGTGTTTCTCATGGAGCTGGTCTCTCTCATGGAGCTGGTCCCTCTAAGGGAGCTTGTCTGTCTATCATGGAGCTGGTCTCTCTCTTTCATAAAGCTGGTATCTCTCTCATGGAAATGGTCTCTCTCATGGAGCTGGTCTCTATCAGGAAAGTGGTCTCTCTCTTATGGAGCTGGTCTCTCTCAGGTAGTTGGTCTCTCTCATGGAGCTGGTCTCTGTCATGGAGTTGGTCTCTCTCTCATGGAGCTGGTCTTTTTTTCATGGAACTGGTCTCTCTCATGGAGCTGGTCTCTCTCTCATGGAGCTTGTCTTTCTCTCATGGAGCTTGTGTTTCTCTCTCATAGAGCTGGTCTTTCCAATGGAGCTGGTCACTTTCTCATGGAGCTAGTCTCTCTCATGGAGCTGGTCTCTCTCTCTCTCAGGGAGTTTGTCTCTCTCATGGAGCTGATTCTTTTCTCATGGAGCGGTTGTCTCTCATTAACCTGGTCTCTATCTCAAGGAGCTGTTCTCTCTCTCTCATGGAGCTGGTCTCTCTCTCACATGGAGCTGGTCTCTCTCATGGAGCTGGTCTCTCTCTCCCATGGAGATGGTCTCTCTCATGGAGCTGGTCTATCTCTCATGGAGCTGGTCTCTCTCATGGAGTTGGTCTCTCTCTCAGGGAGCTGGTCTCTCTCTCAGGGAGCTGTTCTCTACTCACATGGATCTGGTCTGTCCCATGGAGCTTTTCTCTCTAATGGACCTGTTCTCTCTCATGGAGCTGGTCTCTCTCTCAGGGAGCTGGTCTCTCTGTCATGGAGCTGGTCTCTCTCATGGAGCTGGTCTCTCTCAGGGAGCTTGTGTATTTCGTGGAGCTGGTCTCCCTCAGGGAGCTTGTCTCTCTCTCATGGAGGTGGTCTCTCTGAGAGAGGGGGTCTTTTCAATTTAGGTGGTCCCTCTCTCTCTTGGAGCTGGTCTCTCTAATCGAGCTTTCTCTCTCTCATGGAGCTGGTGTATATCATGGAGCCAGTCTCTCTCATGGAGCTGGTCTCCTCTCTCATGGAGCAGGTCTGTCTCTCATGGAACTGGTCTGTCTCTCTCATTGAGCTGGTCTCTCTCATGGAGCTGGTCTCTCTCTCAGGGAGGTGGTCTCTCTGTCATGGAGCTGGTCTCTCTCATGGAGCTGGTCTCTCTCTTGGAGCTGGTCTCTCTCAGGGAGCTGGTCTGTCTCTAATGGAGCTGGTCTCCCTCAGGGTGCTGGTCTCTCTCAAGGAGCTAGTCTCTCTTTCATGAAGTTGGTCTCTCTAATGGAGCTCGCCCCTCACTTTCATGGAGCTGGTGTTTCTCATGGATCTGGTCTCTCTCATGGAGCTGGTCTCTCTCAGGGAGCTTGTCTCTCTCTCATGGAGTGGTCTCTCTTATGGAGCTGGTCTCTCTCTTTCATAAAGCTGGTATCTCTCTCATGGAAATGGTCTCTCTCATGGAGCTGATCTCTATCAGGAAATTGGTCTCTCTCTTATGGAGCTGGTCTCTCTCAGGGAGTTGGTCTCTCTCATGGAGCTGGTCTCTCTCAGAGAGTTGGTCTCTCTCTCATGGAGCTGGTTTTGTTTCATGGAACTTGTCTCTCTCATGGAGCTGGTCTCTCTCTCATGGAGCTTGTCTCTCTCATGGAGCTGGTCTTTCTCAGGGAGCTTGTGTCTTTCATGGAGCTGGTCTCCCTCAGGGAACTTGTCTCTCTCTCATGGAGCTTGTCACTCTGAGAGAGGGGGACTTTTTAAAAGAGGTGGTACCACTCTCTCATGCAGCTCTTCTCTCTCATGGAGCTGTTCTCTCTCTCTCATGGAGCTGGTCTATCTCCTGGAGCCAGTCTCTCTCATGGAGCTGGTCTCCTGTCTCATGGAGCTGGTCTCTCTCATGGAGCTAGTCTCTCTCATGGAGCTGGTCTCTCTCTCATGGAGCTGGTGTCTCTCACGGAGCTGGTCTCTCTCAGGGAGCTGGTCTCTCTCTAATGGAGCTGGTCTCCCTCAGGGTGCTGGTCTCTCTCAAGGAGCTAGTCTCTCTCTCATGGAGTTGGTCTCTCTAATGGAGCTCGCCCCTCACTTTCATGGAGCTGGTGTTTCTCATGGAGCTGGTCTCTCTCATGGATCTGGTCTCTCTCATGGATCTGGTCTCTCTTTCATGGAGCTGGTCTCTCTCATGGAGCTGGTCTCTCTCTCATGGAGGTGGTCTCTCTCATGGAGCTGGTCTCTCTCTCTCATTTACCTGGTAAATCTCCTGGAGCTAGTCTCTCTCATGGAACTGGTCTCTCTCTCATGGAGCTGGTCTCTCTCATGGAGCTGGTCTCTCTCTCTCATGGAACTGTTCTCTTTCATGGAGCAGGTCTATCTCTCATTGAGCTGGTCTCTCTCTCTCATGGAGCTGGTCTCTCTCATGGAGCTGGTCACTTTCTCAAGGAGCTGGTCTCTCTCTCAGGGAGCTGTTCTCCTTTCATGGAGGTGGTCTCTCTCAGGGACCTGGACTCTCTCAGGGAGCTAGTCTCTCTCTCATGGAGTTGGTCTCTCTCATGGAGCTGGACCCTCTCTTTCATGGAGCTGGTGTCTTTCATGGAGCTTGTCTGCCTCAGGGATCTGGTCTGTCTCTCATGGAGCTGGTGTCACTCATGGAGCTGTGGTCTCTCTCTCATGGAGTTGTTCTCTCTCTCTCATCGTGCTGGTCTATCTCATGGAGTCAGTCTCTCTCATGGAGCTGGTATCTTCTCTCATGGAGCTGGTCTCTCTCATGGAGCTAGTCTCTCTCATGGAACTGGTCTCTCTCATGAAGCTGGTCTCTCTCATGGAGCTGGTCTCTCTCAGGGAGCTAGTCTGTCTCTCATGGAGTTGGTCTCTCCCATTCAGCTGGACCATCCCCTTCATGGAGCTGGTGTCTCTCGTGGAGCTGGTCTCTCTCAGGGAGCTGGTCTCTCTCTCATGGAGCTGGTATCTCTCAGGGAGCTGGTCTCTCTCTCATGGAGCTGGTCTCTCTCAGGGAGCTGGTCTCTCTTTCATGGAGATGGTCTTTCTCATGGAGCTGGTCACTCCCTTATGTTGCTGGTCTCTCTCTCAGGGAGCTGGTCTCTCTCATGGAGCAAGTCTCTCTCATGGAGCTTGTGTCTCTCTCTCATGGAGCTTCTCCGTCATGGAGCTGGTTTGTCTCTCACGAAGCTGGTTTCTCTGTCTCATGAAGCTGGTCTCTCTCATGGAGCTGGTCTCAAGGAACTGGCCTCTCTCTATCATGGAGCTGGTCTCTCTCTCATGGAGCTGGTCTCTCTCATGGAGCTGTTCTCTCTCTTGGAGCTGATATCTCTCTCTCATGGAGCTGGTTTGTCTCATGGAGTTGGTCTCCTTCATGGAGCTGGTCTCTCTCTCATGGAGCTGTTCTCTCTCATGGAGCTGGTCTCTCTCATGGAGCTGGTCTCTTTGTAATTGAGCTGGTCTCTCTCAGGGAGCTGGTCTCTCTCAGGGAGCTGGCCTCTCTCTCATGTTGCTGGTCTGTCTCTTTCATGGAGCCAGTGTCTCTCATGGAGCTGGTCTCTCTCAGGGTCCTTGTCTCTCTCTCATGGAGCAGGTCTCTCTCTTATTGAGCTGGTCTCTCTCATGGAGCTTGTCTCTCTCATGAAGCTGGTCCCTCTCTCATAGAGCTGGTTAATCTCATGGAGCTGGTCTTTCTCATGGAGTAAGTCACTCTCATGGAGCTGGTGTCTCTCTCTCATGGAACTTGTCTCTCTCATGGAACTGGTCTGTCTCTCACGGAGCTGCTCTCTCTGTCTTATGGAGCTGGTCTCTCTCATGGAGCTGGTCTCAGGGAACTGGTCTCTCTCTATCATGGGGTTGGTCTCTCTCTAGGAGCAGGTCTCTCTCTCATGGAGCTGGTCTCTCTCATGGAGCTGGTCTCTCTCAAAAGCTCGTCCCTCGCATTCATGGAGCTAGTCTCCCTCATGGAGCTGGTGTCTCTCTCTCATGGAGCTGGTCTCCCTCATGGAGCTGGTCTCGCTCAGGGAACTGGTGTCTCTCTCTCATGGAGCTTGTCTCCCTCATGGAGCTGGTCTCTCTCAGGGAGCTGGTCACTCTCTCATGGACCTGGTCTCTTTCTCATGGAGCTGGTCTCTCTCATGGACCTGGTCTCTTTCTCATGGAGCTGGTCTCTCTCATGGAGCTGGTCTCTCTCTTATGGAGCTGGTCTCTATCATGGAGCTGGTCTATGTCTCATGGAGCTGGTCTCTTTCTCATGGAGCTGGTCTCTTTCATGGAGCTGGTCTCTCTCTCATGGAGCTGGTCTCTCTCTCATGGAGCTGATCTCTCTCATGCAGCTCGTATCTCTCTCTCATGCAGCTGGTATCTCTCATGGAGCTGATCTCTCTCCTATAGCTGGTCACTCCCTCATGGAGTTTGTCTCTCTCAGGGACCTGTTTCTCTCTAAAGGGGATGGTCTCTCTTATGGTTTTGGTCTTCTTCTCATGGAGCTGGTCTCTCTCATGGATCTGGACTCTCTCTCATGGAGCTGGTCTCTCTCATGGAGCTGGTCTCTGTCTCATGGTGGTGGTCTCTCTCATGGAGCTGGTCCCTCTCTCTCATTTACCTGGTAACGCTCCTGGAGCTGGTCTCTCTCATGGAACTGGTCTCTCTCTCATGGAGCTGGTCTCTCTCATGGAGCTGGTCTCTCTCTCTCATGGAGCTGGTCTCTCTCATGGAGCTGGTCAATTTCTCAAAGAGCTGGTCTCTCTCTCAGGGAGCTGGTCTCCTTTCATGGAGGTGATCTCTCTCATGGAGCTGGTCTCTATCTCAGGGATCTGGTCTCTCTCATGCAGCTGGTCTCTGGAGCTGCTCCCTTTCAGGGAGCTGATTTCTCTCTAATGGAGCTGTTGTCTTTCAGGGAGCTGGTGTCTCTCTTATGGAGCTGATCTCTCTCAGGGAGCTGGTCTCTCTCTCATGGAGCTGGTATGTCTCATATAGCAGGTGTCTCTCTCATGGAGCTTGTCTCACTCATGGAGCTGGCTCTCTCATGGAGCAGGTCTCTCTCAGGGTGCTGATCTCTCTCTCATGGAGCTGTTCTCTCTCAGGGAGCTGGTCCCTCTCTTATGGAGCTGGTCTCTCTCAAGGAGCTGGTCTCTCTCACATTGTGCTTGTCTCTCTCATGAAGTTGGTATTTCTCTAATGGAGCTGGTCTCTCTTCCAGGGAGCTGGTCTCTCTCATTGTGCTGGTCTCTCTCATGGAGCTTGTCTCTCTCATGGAGCTTGTCTCTCTCTCATGGAGCTGGTCTCTTTCATGAAGCTGGTCTTCTCAGGGAGCTGGTCTCTCTCTCATGGAGCTGGTCTCTCTCATGGAACTGGACTTTCTCATGGAGCTGGTCTCTCACTCATGGACCAAGTCTCTCTCAGGGAGCTGGTCTCTCTCTCATGGTGCTGGTCACTCTCATGGAGCTGGTCTCTCTCATGGATCTGGTATCTATCAGGGAGCTGGTTTCTCTCTCATGGAGCTGGTCTCCTTCTCATGGAGCTGGTCTCTCTCATGGATCTGGTCTCTCTCTGATGGAACTGGTCTCTCTCATAGAGCTGGTCTCTCTCTCATGGAGGTGGTAACTCTCATGTAGCTGGTCTCTCTCTCTCATTTAGCTGGTAACTCTCATTGAGCTGGTCTCTCTCATGGACCTAGTCTCTTTGTCATAAGACTGGTCTCTCTCATGGAGCTGGTCTCTCTCTCATCTAGTTGGTTTCTCCAATGGAGCTGGCCCCTCTCATGGAGCTGGTCTCTCTCCCTCATGGACCTAGTCTCTTTGTCATAAGACTGGTCTCTCTCATGGAGCTGGTCTCTCTCTCATCTAGGTGGTTTCTCCAATGGAGCTGGCCCCTCTCATGGAGCTGGTCTCTCTCCCTCATGGAGCTGGTCTCTATCATAGAGCTGGTCTCTCTCATGGAGCTGATCTATCTCTCATGGAGCTGGTCTCTCTCAGGGAGCTGGTCTCTCATGGAGCTGGTCTCTCTCATAAAGCTGGTCTCTCTCTCTCAGGGAGCTGGTCTCTCTCTCATGGATCTGTTCTTTCTCATGGAGCTGATCACTCTCTCATGGAGCTGGTCTCTCTCCCATGGAGCTGGTCTCTCTCAGTTAGCTGGTCTATCTATCATGGAGCTGGTCTCTCTTAGGTAGCTGGACCCTCTCTGTGAGCTGGTCTCTCTCTCATGGCGCTGGTCTCTCTCTCATGGATCTGGTCTCTCTCATAAACCTGATCTCTCCCTCAAGGAGCTGGTCTCTCGCATGGAGCTAGTGCACTATCTCATGAAGCTGGTCTCTCTCATGGAGCTGGTCTCTCTCATGGATCTGGTCTTTCTCCCATTGAACTGGTCTCTCTCTCTCTCATTGAGCTGGTCTCTCTCATGGAGCTGGTCTTTCTCAGGCAGCTGGTCTTTCTCAGGCAGATGGTTTTTTCAGGGAGGTGGTCTCTCTGTCATGGAGCTGGTCTCTCTCAATGAGCAGGTCCCTCACTTTCATGAAGCAGGTCTCTCTCTCATGGAGCTGGTCACTCTCATGGAGCTGGTCTCTATCAGGAAAGTGGTCTCTCTTTATGGAGCTCGTCACTCTCAGGGAGATGGTCTCTATCTTGGAGCTTGTCTGTCATGGAGTTGGTCTCTCTCTCATGGAGCTGGTCTCTTTCTCATGGAGGTGGTCTCTCATGGAGCTGGTCTCTCTCTCATAGAGCTGGTCTCTCTCTCATGGAGCTGTTGTCTCTCTCTCATAAAGCTGGTCTCTCCCGTGGACCTAGTCACTTCTCATGGAGGTGGTCCCTCTCTCATGGAGCTGGTCTCTCTCATGGAGCTGGTCTCTCTCTCAGGGGGTTGGTCTCTCTCTTGGAGCTGATCCCTTTCTCATGGAGCTGTTCTCACTCATTATGCTGGTCTCTCTCTCATGGAGCTGGTCTGTCTCATGGACCTGGTCTATCTCTCCCATGGAGATGGTTTCTCTCATGGAGCTGGTCTCTATCATGGAGCTGGTCTTTCCCATAAAGCTGGTGTAACTCTCATGGAGCTGGTCTCTCTCATGGAGCTGGTCTCTTTTTCTCATGGAGCTGGTCTCTCTCATGAACGTGGTCTCTCTCATGGAGCTGGTCTCTCTCTCACGGAGCTGGTCTCTTTCTCATGGAGCTGGTCTCTCTATGGATTTGGTCTCTGTCTTTCATGGAGCTGGTCTGTCTCATAGCGCTGGTCTCTCTCAGGCAGATGATCTCTCTCTCAAGGTGCTGGAATTTCTCTCATGGAGCTGGGCTATCTCATGGAGTGGGCTATCTCATGGAGTGGGCCTCTCTCAGGGTGTTTGTCTCTCTCTCATGGAGGTGGTCTCTCTCAGGTTGCTGGTCCCTCTCTCATGGAGCTGGTCTCTCTCAGGGAGCTGGTCTCTCTCACATGGTGCTGGTCTCTCTCATGAAGTTGGTCTCTCTCTCATGTATCTGGTCTCTCTCCCAGGGAGCTGGTCTCTCTCATGGAGCTTGTCTCTCTCATGGAGCTGGTGTCTCTCTCTCTTGGAGCTTGTCTGTCTCAAGGAGCTGTTCTCTCTCATGGAGCTGGACTCTCTCATGGAGCTGGTCTCTCACTCATGGAGCTGGTCTCTTTCATGGAGCTGGTCTCCTCAGGGAGCTGGTCTCTCGCTCATGGAGTTGATCTCTCTCATGGAGCTGGATTCTCTCATGGAGCTGGTCTCTCTCTCATGGAGCTGGTCTCTCTCAGGGTGCTGGAATCTCTCTCATGGAGCAGGTCTCTCTCATAAAGCTGGTTTCATTCAGGGAGCTGGTTTCTCTCTCATGGAGCTGGTCTCTCTCATGGAGCTGGTCACTCTCAAATGGTGCTGGTCTCTCTCTCAGGGAGATGGTCACTCTCATGAAATAAGTCTCTCTCATGGATCTGGTGTCTCTCTCTCATGGAGCTTGTCTCTCTCATGGAGCTGGTCTGTCTCTCATGGAGCTGGTCTCTCTGTCTCATGGAGCTGGTCTCTCTCATGGAGCTGGTCTCAGTGAACTGATCTCTCTCTATCATGGAGCTGGTCACTGTCATGGAGCGGTCTCTCTCTCATGGAGCTGGTCACTGTCATGGAGCAGTCTCTCTCTCATGGAGCTGGTCTCTTTCTCTCATGGAGCTTGTTTCTCTCACGGAGCTAGTCTCCCTCTTGGAGCTGGTCTCGATCTCATGGAAGTGGTCTCTCTCATGGAGCTCGTCGCGCTCAGGAAGCTGGTCTCTCTGTCATGGAATTGGTCTCGCTCAGGGAGCTTTGCTCTCTCATGGAGCTTGTCTCTTTCTTTCATGGAGCTGGTGTATCTCATGGAGCTGGTCTCTCTCAGGGAGCTGGTCTCTCTCTCATGGAGCTGGTCTCTCTCTTTCATGGAGCTGGTGTCTCTCATGGAGGTGGTCTCTCTCAGGGAGCTGGTCTCTCTCTCATGGAGCTGGTCTCTCTCTAATGGATCTGGTCTCTCTCATAAAGCTGGTCTCTCCCTCAAAAAGCTGGTCTCTCTCATGGAGCTAGTTCGCTCTCTCATGGAGCTGGTGACTCTCTTGGAGCTGGTCTCTGTCATGGAGCTGGTCTCATTCTCTTGGAGCTGGTCTCTCTCAGGGAGCTGGTCTGTCTCTCATGGAGCTGGTCTCTCTCATGGAGCTGGTCTCTCTCTCAGGGAGATGGTCTCTCTCATGGAGCTGATCCCTTTCTCATGGAGCTGTTCTCTCTCATTAAGCTGGTCTTTCTCTCAGGGAGCTGTTCTCTCTCTCTAATGGAGCTGGTCTCTCTATTATGGAGCTGATCTCTCTCATGGAGCTGGTCTCTTTCATGGAGCTGGTCTCTCTCATAAAGCTGGTGTATCTCTCATGGAGCTGGTCTCTCTTTTTCATGGAGCTAATCTTTCTCTCAGGGAGCTGTTCTGTACTCACATGGAGCTGGTCTCTCCCATGGAGCAGGTCTCTCTAATGGAGCTGGTCTCACTCATGGAGCTGGTCTCTCTCAGGGAGCTGGGTTCTCTCTCATGGAGCTTTTCTCTCTCTCTCATGGAGCTATTCTCTCTCTCATGGAGCTTGTCTCTCTCATGGAGCAGTTCTCACTCTCTCATGGAGCAGGTCTCTTTCATGGAGCTGGTTTCTCTCAGGGAGCTGGTCTCTCTCATTGAGCTGGTCTCTCTCATGGAGGTGGTCTCTCTCAGGGAGCTGGTCTCTCTCATGAAGCTGGTGTCTCTCAGGGAGCTGGTCTCTCTCAGGGAACTGGTCTCTCCCTCTTATGGAGCTGGTCTCTCTCATGGAGCTCGTGTCTCTCTCTCATGGAGCTTGTCTCTATCATGGAGCTGGGCTTTCTCATGGAGCATGTCTCTCTCACGGAGCTGTTGTCTCTCTCATGGAGCTGGTCTCCCTCTGGGAGCTGGTCCCCTTCTCATGGAGCTGGTCTCTCTCAGGGAACTGTTCTCTTTCTCATGGAGCTGGGCTCTCTCTTGGAGCGGGTCTCTCTCAGGGAACTGGACTCTTTGTCATGGAGCTGGTCTCTCTAATTGAAATGGTCTCTTTCTCATGGAGCTGGTTTCTCTCTCATGGAGCTGGTCTCTCATGGAGGTGCTCTCTCTCTATAATGGAGCTTGTCCCTCTTATGGAGCTGGACTCTCTATCATGGATGTTGTCTCTGTCTCATGGAGCTGGTCTCTCTCATGGAGCTGGTCTCTCTCTCATAGAGGTTGTCTGTGTCTCATGGAGCTGGTCTCTCTCATGGAGATGGTCTCTCTCTGTCTTGGAGCTGGTCTCACTCATGGAGCTGGTCTCTTTCTCATGGAGCTGGTCTGTCTCATGGAGCTGGTCTTCCTCATGGAGCTGGTCCCTCTCTCATGGACCTGGTCTCACTCTCATGGAGCTGGTCTCTCTCATATAGATGGTCTCTCTCAGGGAGCTGGTCTCTCTCTCATTTAGGTTGACTCTCTCTCATGGAGCTGGTACCTCTCATGGAGCTGGTCACTCTCTCATGAATCTGGTCTCTCTCATGGACCTGGTCTCTCTCATGGGGCTGGTCTCTCCCTCTCATGGAGCTTGTCTCTCCCTCTCGTGGAGCTGGACTCTCTCGTGGATCTCGTCTGTCCCATGGAGCTGGTCTCTCTCATTGAGCTGGTCTCTCTCTCTCATGAAGCTGGTCTCTCTCATGGAGCTGGTGTCTCTCTCTCATGGAGCTTTTTCTCTATCATCGAGCTGGGCTCTCTTATGGAGCGGGTCTCTCTCAGTGCGCTGGTCTCTCTCTCATGGATCTGGACTCTCTCAGGGAGCTGGTCTCATTATCATGGAGCTGGTCTCTCTCATGGAAGTGGTCTCCTTCTCATTTAGCTGGGCTCTCTCATGGAGCGGGTCTCTCTCAGGGAACTGGTCACTTTCTCATGGAGCATGTCTCTATCATGGAACTGGTCTATTTCTCATGGAGCTGGTTTCTCTCTCATGGAGCTGGTCTGTCTCATGGAGCTGGGTTCTCTCTCTCATAGCTGTTCTCTCTTATGGAAATTGTCTCTCTCTCATGGAGGTGGTCTCTCTCATGGAGCTGGTCTCTCTCTCATGGAGGTTGTCTCTGTCTCATGAAGCTGGTCTCTCTCATATAGATGGTTTCTCTCTATCTTGGAGCTGGTCTCTCTCTCATGGAGCTGGTCTCTCTCATGGAGCTGGTCTCTCTCATGGAGCTGGTCTCTCTCTCATGGAGGTTGTCTCTGTCTCATGAAGCTGGTCTCTCTCATATAGATGTTCTCTCTCTATTTTGGAGCTGGTCTCTCTCTCATGGAGCTGGTCTCTCTCATGGAGCGGGTCTTCCTCATGGAGCTGGTCTCTCTCTCATTCAGCTTGTCTCAATCTCATGGAGCTGGTCTCTCTCATGTAGCTGGTCTCTCTCAGGGTGCTGGTCTCTCTCTCATGGAGCTGGTCTCTCTGATAGAGCTGGTGTCTCTCTCTCATGGAGCTTTTCTCTCTCATGGAGCTGGGCTCTCACATGGAGCGGGTCTCTCTTAGGGATCTTGTCTCTCTCTCATGGAGCTGGTCTTTCTCAGGGAGCTGGTCTCTCTCTCATGGAGATGTTCTTTCTCAGGGAGCTGGTCTCCTTCTCATGGACCTCATCTCTCTCATGGAGCTGTTCTCCCTCTCATGGAGGTGGTCTCTCTCCCAGGGAGCTGGTCTCTCTCATTGAGCTGGTCTCTCTTATGGAGCTGGTGTCTCTCTCTCTTGGAGCTTGTGTCTCTCATGGAGCTGGTCTCTCTCATGGAACTGGTCTCTGTCTCATGGAGCTGGTGTCTCCCATGAAGCAGGTCTCTCTCTCATGGAGCTGGTCTCTCCATTGGAGCTCGTGTTTCTCTCTAATGGAGCTGGTCTCTCCCTTGACGCTCTTGTCTCTCTCTCATGGAGCTGGTCTCTCTCAGGGAGATGGTCTCTCTCTATCTTGGAGCTGGTCTCTCTCTCAAGGAGCTTGTCTCTCTCTCATGGAGCTGTTCTTTCTCTCATGATGCTGGTCAATCTCATGAAACTGTACTCTTTCTCATGGACCTGGTCTCTCTCAGGGAGCTTGTCTCTCTCATGGAGCTGGTATAATTCATGGAGCTGTTCTCTCTCTCATGGAGCTTGTCTCTCTCTCGTGGAGTTGATCTAGCTCTCTCATGGAGCTGGTCTTTCTCTCATGGAGCAGGTCTCTTTCTCATGGAGCTGGTCTTTATCATGGAACTAGTCTCTTTTTCATGGAGCTGTTTTTTCTCTCATGGATCTGGTCTCTCTCATGGAGCTGGGCTCTCTCATGGAGCTAGTCTTCCTCTCATGGAGCTGGTCTCTCTCACGTGGTGCTGGTCTCTCTCATGGAGCTGATCCCTTTCTCATGGAGCTGTTCTCTCTCATTAAGCTTGTCTCTCTGTCAGGGAGCTGTTCTCTCTCTCCCATGGAGATGGTCTCTTTAATGGAGCTGGTCTCTCTCATGGAGCTGGTATCTCTCTAATGAAGCTGGTCTCTCTCTCTCATGGAGCTGGTCTCTCTCATGGAGCTGGTCTCTCTCTTATAGAGCTGTTGTCTCGCATGGAGCTGGTCTCTCTCTCTCATAGAGCTGGTCTCTCTCATGAAGGTGGTCTCTCTCATGGAACTGGTCTCTCTCTCATGGAACTGGTCTCTCTCATCGAGCTGGTCAATCTCTTATAGAGCTGTTCTCTCGCATGGAGCTGGTCTCTCTCTCTCATAGAGCTGGTCTCTCTCATGAAGGTGGTCTCTCTCATGGAACTGGTCTCTCTCTCATGGAGCTGGTCTCTCTCATGGAGCTGGTCTCTCTCAGAAAGCTGGTGTCTCTGTCTCATGAAGCTTGTCTCTCTTATGGAGCTGGTCTCTCTCTCACAGAACTGCTCTCTCTGTCCCATGGAGTTGATCTCTCTCATGGAGCTGGTATCTCTCTCATGGAGTTGGTCTGTCTCTCATGGAGCTGGTATCTCTATGGAGCTGGTCTCTCTCTCCATGGAACTGGTCTGTCTCATAGAGCTGGTCTCTCTCAGGCAGATGGTCTCTCTCTCAAGGAGCTGGACTCTCTCTCTCATGGAGCTGGTCTCTCTCATGGAGCTGGTCTCTCTCTCAGGGAGCTGGTCTCTCTCATGGAGCTCGTCTCAGAAGCAGGTATCTTTCAGGGCGCTGGTTTCTCTGTCATGGAGCTGGTCTCTCTCAGGGAGCTGGACTCTCTCTCATGGATTTGGTCTCTCTCATGGAGATGTTATCTCTCTCATGGAGCTGGTCTGTCTCATGGAGCTGATGTCTGTCTCATGGAGCTTGTCTCTCCCATGGAGCTGGGCTCTCTCATGGACCTGGTCACTCTCAGGGTGCTGGTTTCTCTCTCATGGAGCTGGTCTCTCTCAGGGAGCTGGTCTCTCTCTCATGGAGCTGGTCTCTCTCAGGGAGCTGGTCTCTCTCTCATGGTGCTGGTCTCTCTCGTGAACCTGGTCTCTCTCTCATGGAGCTGGGCTCTCTCCCAGGGAGCTTGTCTCTCTCATGTAGCTGGTCTCTCTCTCATGGAGTTGGTCTCTCCCATGGAGCTTGTGTCTCTCTCTCATGGAGCTGGTCTCTCCCACGGAGCTGATCTCTCTTTAATGGAGCTGGATATCTCATGAAACTGTTCTTTTTCTCATGGAGCTGGTCTCTCTCATGGAGCTGGTGTCTCTGTCTCATGGATCTGGTATCTCTCATGGAGCTGGTCTGTCTCTCATGGAACTGGTCTCTATCTCTCTCATGGAACTGGTCTCTCTCATGGAGCTCTTCTTTCTCATGGAGGTGGTCTCTCTCATAAAACTGGTATCTTTCTCATTGAGCTGGTTTCTCTCTCATGGAGCTAGTCTCTCTCATGGAGCTGGTCTCTTTCTCTCATGGAGCTGCTCTTTCTCTAATGGAGCTGGTCACTCTCATGGAGCTTCTCTCTCTCTCATAAAGATGGTCTCTCTCATGGAGCTGGTCTCTCTCTCTCATGGAGGTTGTCTTTCTCTCATGTAGTTGGTCTCTCTCATGGAGCGGGTCTCTCTCTCTCTTGTAGCTGGTCTCTCTCATGGAACTGGTCTCTCTCTCATGGAGCTGGTCTTTCTCTCATGGAGCTGGTCTCTCCCATGGAGGTGGTCTCTCTCTCATGGATCTGGTCTGTCTCATGGAGCTGGTCTTCCTCATGGAGGTGGTCTTTCTCTCATATAGCTGGTCTCTCTCTGGGAGGTGGTCTCGCTCTCATGGAGCTGGTCTCTCTCTCTCATGGAGTTGGTCTCTCTCTCATGGAGCTGGTCTCTCTCATGGAGCTGGTGTCTCTCTCTCATTGAACTTGTCTCTCTCATGTAGCTTGTTTCTCTCAGGGAGTGGTCTCTCTCATCGAGCTGGTCTCTCTGTCATGGAGCTGTTCTCTCCCATGGAGCTGGTCTCTCTCAGGGAGCTGGTTTCTCTCTCATGAAGCTGGTGTCTTTGAGGGCGCTGGTCTCTCTCAGGGAACTGGTCTCCCTCTCATGGAGCTCGTCCTTTTCATGTAGCTGGTGTCTCTCTCTCATGGAGCTTGTCTCTATCATGGAGCTGGGCTCTCTCATGGAGCGGGTCTTTCTCAGGGAGCTGGTCTCTCTATCATGCAGCTGGTCTCTCTCAGGGAGCTGGTCTCCTTCTCATGGAGCTGGTCTCTCTCATGGAACTGGTTTCTTTCTCCTGGAGCTGGGCTCTCTCTTGGAGCGGGTCACTCTCATGGAACTGGTCTCTTTATCATGGAGTGATGTCTCTCATGGAACTGGTCTCTTTCTCATGGAGCTGGTTTCTCTCTCATGGAGCTGGTCTCTGTCATGGAGCTGGTCTCTCTCATGGAGCTGGTCTCTCTCTCATGGAGGTTGTCTCTGTCTCATGGAGTTGGTCTCTCTCATGGAGATGGTCTCTCTCTATCTTGGAGCTTGTCTCTCTCTATCTTGGAGCTGGTCTCTCTCATGGAGCTGGTTTCTCTCTCATGGAGCTGGTCTCTCTCATGGAGCTGGTCTCTCTCATGGAGCTGGTCTCTCTCTCATGGAGGTTGTCTCTGTCTCATGGAGTTGGTCTCTCTCATGGAGATGGTCTCTCTCTATCTTGGAGCTGGTCTCTCTCTATCTTGGAGCTGGTCTCTCTCATGGAGCTGGTTTCTCTCTCATGGAGCTGGTCTCTCTCAGGGAGCTGGTCTCTCTTTCATGGAGCTGGTCTCTGTCTGGGAGTTGGTCTCTCTCTCTCTCATGGAGCTGGTGTCTCCCATGGAGCTGTTCTCTGTCAGGGAGCTGATCTCTCTCTCATGGAGCTGGTCTCTGTCAGGGAGCTGGTCTCTCTCATGAAGCTGGTCTGTCTCATTTAGCTGGTCTCTCTCTCATGGAGCTTGTCTCTCTCATGTAGCTGGTCTCTCTCATGGAGCTGTTCTCTCTCTTGGAGCTGGTCTCTCTCATGGATCTGGTGGATCTCTAATGGAGCTGGTCTCTCTGGTGGAGCTTGTCTCTCTCTCATGGAGCTGGACTCTCTCATGGAGCTGCTCTCTCTCAGGAAACTGGTCTCTCTCTCATGGAGCTGGTCTCTCTCATGCAGCTGGTCTCTCTCAGGGAGCTGATCTCTCATGGACCTGGTCTCTCTCATGGAACTGGTCTCTCTCTCTCATGGAGCTGGTCTCTCTCATGGACCTGATCTCTCTCATGGAGCTGGTCTCTCTCATGGAGCTGGTCTCTCTCTCATGGAGCTGGTTTCTCTCACGGAGCTCATCTCTCTCATGGAGCTGGTGTCTCTCTCTCATGGAGCTTGTCTCTCTCATGGAGCTGGTCTCTCTCTCACAGATCTGGTCTCTCTTTCTCATGGAGCTTGTCTGTTTCTCTCATGGAGCTGGTCTCTCTCATTGAGCTGGTCTCTCTCATGGATCTGGTCTCTCTCTCATGGAGCTGGTCTCTCTCATGGAGCTGG
This sequence comes from Urocitellus parryii, assembly GCF_045843805.1. Taxonomy (NCBI): domain Eukaryota; kingdom Metazoa; phylum Chordata; class Mammalia; order Rodentia; family Sciuridae; genus Urocitellus; species Urocitellus parryii. The sequence goes on along the minus strand of NC_135533.1, from coordinate 1,617,493 downwards.
TCTCTCTGTCATGGAGCTGGACTCTCTCATGGAGCTTGTGTCTCTCCTGGAGCTGGTCTCTCTCTTATGTAGCTGGTCTCTCTAAGGGAGCTGGTCTCTCTCAGGGAGCTGGTCTGTCTCTCATGGACCTGGTGTCTCTCATGGAGCTGGTCTCTGTCAGGGAGCTGGTCTCTCTCTCATGGAGCTGGTCTCTGTCAGGGAGCTGGTCTCTCTCTCATGGAGCTGGTCTGTCTCATGGAGCTGGTCTCTCTCTCATGGAGCTTGTCTCTCTCATGTAGGTGGTCTCTCTCATGGAGCTGGTCTCTCTCTCATGGAGCTGGTCTCTCTCATGGAGCTGGTCTCTCTCATGGAGCTGGTGTCTCTCTCTCATGGAGCTTGTCTCTCTCATGGAGCTGGTCTCTCTCTCACCGAGCTGGTCTCTCTCTCTCTCATGGAGCTGGTCTCTCTCATGGAGCTCTTCTTTCTCATGGAGCTGGTCTGCCTCTCATGGAGCTGGTCTCTTTTTCATGGAGCTGGTCTCTGTCATCGAGGTGGTCTCTCTCATGGAGCTGGTCTCTCTCTCTCTCATGGAGCTGGTCTCTCTCATGGAGTTGGTCTCTCTCATGGAGTTTGTCTCTCTCTCATGGAGCTGGTCTCTCTCATCTATCTGGTCTCTCTCGTGGAGCTGGTCTCTCTCTCATAATGCTGGTCTCTCCCAGGGAGCTGGTCTCTCTGATGGAGCTGGTCTGTCTCTTATGGAGCTGGTCTCTCTCATGGAGGTGGTCTCTCTCTCTCTCATGGAGCTGGTCTCTGTCATGGAGCTGGTCTCTGTCAGGGAGCTGGTCTCTCTCTCATGGAGCTGGTCTCTCTCATGGAGCTGGTCTCTCTCTCATTGAGCTGGTCTCTCTCTCTCATGGAGCTTGTCTCTCTCTCATGTAGTTTCTCTCTCTCTCTCATGGAGCTGGTCTCTCTAATGGAGCTGGTCTCTATCTCATGGATCTGGCCCCATCTTGGGACATGACCGGTTCCCCAACGTGTACTGCTGCAGAGGGCAAGAAGCCCTCGCGAGAGGATGAACCAACAAGCCTGCCCGAACTTAGAGTCTGGACCTCTAGGACTGTGAGCTGGTAAACCTCTTCTCCTTATGATGTAGGCCACCTCAGGTATTTTGTCACAGGAACAGGAAACAGATCGAGACCACAAGTACCTGGCCGCCCCTGCTGCTGCAGTTGCCAGGTCACAGTTCCTCCCTCCTTCCTCTGAACTCTGGAAAGCCTTGCTGGGTGCGTGACAAGCCACCTGGTCTGGCAGGTGTTTCTGTGTTTCACCTGAAAACTTGGTCAGGGAAGAGACCTTGCCTCATTCTGCACACACCAAATGCACTTCCCCTGTTTTAAACTCAATTCAGTGGCGTTCTTTTTCTTTTTTTCCAATTTATTATTATTTTTTTAACTGGAAAATTTTTTATTTTTTAAACTGGAAACCTGGAATCCAGTTGCCAAGGAGTGTGGTGGAGTCTCTGGCCATGGTGGTGTGCAGCTTGCCTAGCTCCTAGTGCGTGCGCTGGGTGAGTGTGTGAGGTGTGTGCTTCCTGCATGTGTTCACTGGCCAAACCACAGACCAGGTGCTGTGCACTTGTGAGAGCTGGTGTCAGCTGAGGGGACACTGGGGTGGATCCTAGAAGGGCACATCTCTGTGTCTCTCCCTCTCTCTGACCCTGTCTCTCCTCTCTGTCTCCCTCGGTCTGTCTGTCTGTCTCTCTCCCTGTCTTGGTCTCTCTCAAGACCTACCTCTGAGGCTATCGCCTACCCGAGGACTGTGTCCTGCTCCCCCCCACCCCCCCGTGGGCCGCTGCCTTCCACACAGTCCAGGGAGTCTCCTGTGACGTTTTCTGACCAGACACAGGGTGGGACGCAGGGTGGGAAGGAGCCCGTTGCCCCTCAACCTGCCAACTGTCCTGTCAATGCTGGCTCTGCAGAAGGGCTCACGGTGTGGGCCAGGCTGGGTAGAGGGGGGGTCCAGGCATCAGTGAGAAGTGCCCCCTGAGCCTTGGAGTGCATGGGGGCTGGGACCCTCTGGGATGGTGTCTGTTTTGGTGGGGAAGAGCCAGGGGAAGAGGGAGGGAGGGGCGGCTGGTAGCCAGGCTCCCAGGCACCTGCTCAGCATCTCTTTGTAGTGTCATGCCGAGATCTTGGGCACTGTCCATTTGGCAGGCTGAAGGGGCCAGGGCAGAGTCAGGCCCTCTGGTGGGCACACGGCTGGTGTGGGGCTGGGACTCCCCTTGGCCCTCGCCCTGCTCTGGGAGGGCGAACGTCCCCCAAGATTCCTGCCCGCACTGTGCAGGGTTCCCTAGTCGGGAGGTACCTGGCCACCACCTGCCACACCCCAGGGCCTTCTGCACGTGAGCACCACAGTGATGCATGGACACCTGGTCCACAGCCTCGGGCAGCCAGGCTCTGGAGAGTGCTGGAGCCTGTGCACAGCCACCTGTGCCCCGGGTCTCCAAAGACCAGCACTGGCCAGGGGAGATTTGTCCCTCCTCATCCAACCACAGATCACCTGAGACAAACAGACGTGTGCCTGTCCCTGTGCCTGACCACCGAATCCCAGACTGGCTAGGGTGGGCCACATACCACTGGGACCCTGGTGAGATGCAGGAGACCATGTGCTGTGTAGACCACTCTGTGGGGACCACACTCTGTGGGGACCATTCGCTGCATATGGTTTGGAAGGGCTCACGTGTGGAAGGTGGGTCCCCAGTGCAGAGAAGTGACCCGTCACGAGGGCTCTGAGCTCGTGAGTGGAACAGTTAATCCAGGAGTTCATACTGATGGAGTCACTGGGAAGTGGTGGGAACCAGGCCCTGGGCCTCGCTGGATAAGTGGGCTCCGGGATGTGTCTTAGAAGGGCTGTTCCTGCCCTGCCCCACCGCCCCTCCCTTCCTCCTTCTTCCCCCCTCCCTGGCCTCCAGGAGTGGGGACTCTCCTCTCCCATGCCCTCTCTCCACCATGTTTTACTTGCCACCAGCCCAACACAACGGAGCCAGCCAACTCTTGGGGAGACCTCTGAATCGCAAGCCCACGTCGCTCTCCCCTCCTGTAGGAGAAGTTTCCTCCGGTATTTTGTCACAGCAGTGAAAAGCTGGCTAATGCACCATGCTCTGTGTAGACCAGGCTCTTGGACCACTCTCTGTGTTGAGCACTCTCTGTGTAGACCACTGTCTCGTCCACAGCCCAGGTGTGGCAGGGCAGTGGGAGGCCAAAGTGCCAGAGGCAGCCTGTGAGACAGATTTATTGGGGAGCACTTACTAGACATCAGTGACTGCCCCAAGAAGAGTTTGGTGGCAGCAGAATGAAGGGCAGCACCTCTGTCCCTCGTGGTGTTTGTCCAAGGACACCAGCAGGATGAGTGACACCTGTCCTCACTCAGTGCCTGCAGGTCTGCCCACTCACCACGGGGGAGGGCTGTCCTCACGGGCATCAGCTTGCTTAGTCTGCTGGTGTGACCAGCATCCTGAGGAGCAGCTGTCCTGGGCAATGCAGGAAAGTGGCTTTCTCCAGGGGACACTGACCGGCCCTGGTTCCCACTGTGCAGGAGGGAAGCCAGTCCTTCAAGACAGTGTGTGTCCGACACTGCAGCCCAGCCTTGCCCTGTGTCCCTTGACTCGGCAGGTTTGGGGAGAAGAGGAGGAGGGTGTTCTGGGACATGTCTTCTGTCCCCCTCCTCTTTAGGGAAGATGCACCACATTTGGGTACATACTCACTGGGTAGACCCTGCTCTGTCCAGACCACTCCTCACCTTGACCTCAGGCCCCACTTCTCTGCAGCCTTTTAGCTCTGAGCTGTGGTTTGTGCAGAGCTGACACCCTCTCTTGGGAAGTTATTTGTCTTTATTTCATCTCATTAATAACTTGTTATCTTTCTGCTTTTTTTTTTTTTTTTTTTTTGGTTTGGGAATGGAACCCAGCTCCACCATTAAGCTACATCTCAGCCCTTTTAAAAGTTATAAAATTTTGAGGCAGGGCCTTACTTGTTGCCCAGGCTGTCTTTGAAGTTGTAATCCTCCTGCCTCAGCCTCCTGAGAAACTCTTTTTTTTTTTTTTTTGTACCAGGGATTAAACTCAGGGGCCCTTGGCCACTGAGCCACATCTCCTGCCCTATTTTGTATTTTATTTAGAGACAGGATCTCACTGAGTTGCTTCGTGTCTCACCATTGCTGAGGCTGGCTTTGAACTCGAGATCCTCCTGTCTCAGCCTCCTGAGCCTCTGGAACTGAGTGACTCATCTTTCTTTTACAAAATGCTTTCCAGTCCTTTGTGTTTTGTGGTTCAGACGTGAGGTGTCCCCAGAATTCAATGTGTGAGACACTGCGGGAAGTTTCAGAGGGGCACTGATTGGGTTAGAGAGCCTTAACCTGACCAGGGCACCAATCCTCTGATGTGGTTGACAGGTGGTAGCTGTGGGCAGATGGGGTGTGGCTGCAGGAGGGGTCCCTAGAGGCAGGATTCTGGGGCTTCTGTGGGTTCCTTGTTGAGCAGGGCTCTCTCTCTGCTTCCCGGGTGGGGCTCGAGGCAGCTTCCTCCGCCGAACACTTCCACCGCGACATGCTGCCTCACCTGGGCCTAGAGCGATGGAGTTGGCCATCTATGGACTGAGACCTCCAAAACCACGGACCCCAAATCAACTCTTCCTCTTGTAATTGTCCTCGTCAGTTTTCTTGGTTGGAGTGGTGAAAAACTGAGACGTGGTGTCTCGTGCTGTTTGTCACCAGGGCACGAAGTGGGGGTTCTGCCACGAGCCCCCATTGACCCATCCTGACCCGAGGCAGCCCCTGGTGACATGGCTTACGGTGTTAAAATAGTTTCACTGAAGAAGTTGGCACCGTCCTCTGCAGGTGTTGGCCAAGATGAAGTCCCTGAGGACCCCTGCACTCCTGGTGGTCCCAGGGCCACATGGTGAAGGCAGGTGTGTCCCCTGGCTTCAAGCAGACTTGTGCTGGCCCTTTCTCCAGCTGGAAGCGTGCAGGGCAGGAGTGCCCTGCAGGGCCAGCAGCTCCTCCAGTGAGAGCGCCGACTTCCTCAGAACCCTCGTCTCCCGCCTCCGTCCCCCCAGAGCGTGGGGCTGCCTGCGGGGGACCTGAGTGCTGAGCTCCCTGGTGATCCCAACAAAGGGACCTTCCAACAGTGAGGTGGGCCCACTGAGCCCCCCACAGACAGGAGGGTTGCAGCATGGAAAATGTTTTGTTGGTTTGTTTTCAAAGACAAGAAGATTTAGTGCCTTTAGGATTGATCAAGAGGGTGTGAGTTACTTGTTCCAAAGTCTTCCAATCATTGCCCTTTTTAAAATCGCTATGGATGTCATGGGAGGCCCGGTCAGAGGGGACCACCGTCAGGTGCACCAGCTGAAGTCCCGTCAGAATGAGAAGCCAGAGGCATACGGGCTCTTGGCCCTCGAGGACGGGGACGGGTATGATGGGGACAGGGCCTCTCTGGGAGCCCTTCTCAGATACAGTGACTAGGCCAGAAGTGCAGGTGCGGCCATTCTCAAGTACATTTGGATCATTGCTCACCCGCTCACCAGGCTAGCTGCACTGCGTAGTCCTGGTCACTGCTGTCCTTGGAAAGTGACAGCAAATTTTGCCCTCATTTCTCTCTTGGGTGAGATTATTCCCCATCTGAGTGGATCAGGCTGAGGGCAAACACTGTCCCCGGGAGCTGGTCCACCATGGGTGACAGGTCCCTCGTGGGTGACAGGTCCCTCGTGAGCAGGGCAGGCCCAGTGGTGGAATGGGATTGGGTGTGTGTGTGTGTGTGTGTGTGTGTGATTGTGTGGGTGGGGGTCTGGCCATGAGATTTTTTTCCAGACAAGCTGTCGTTTTTCTGCATTAAAATAATAGCCTGATTAATTTTAATATCTGCCTGACTGTGCATCTAAGTCTGTGTCACAGGGGGAAATTACTAATAGGTGCGTGCCAATCTGCAGTGTGGGTGAGGCTGCCTCCGACAGTGTGGAGCTTTGTGCTCACCCACCACGGGGGGATCACCAGCAGCCAATCACTCCGGCAGCCTCCAGATAGCTCCACAGAGGCTATTGAAATTCCAGTCATTTCCACAGCCCTTCCCACCTAGGTAATTGTCAACTGGCCCTTATCATTATTTATTATGCAAAATTGGATTTTTTTGAAGCATGAAGAATGAAGTAATTTCGTATGCCAACAGTTAAAACTCTCATGTGTATTCTGATGACGTCCGTGTTGATAAATTCACTTATGATGAGTGACAGTGTGAGATTCCAGGGTCAGGGGGTCAATCTGTGGAAGGCGCTGATGAAAATGATCAACGAAATACCAGAAGAGCCCGCGCCCTCGGGCGGGAGGTGCCCCGGGCCCTGCCTGGCCACTCTGTTAACACCGGGCTGCGACTATGTGTGACGAGGACACCCTCGTCCTGACGGAGCTGCTGCGTGTGTGGCCCTCCAGATGTCGCTGCTTAGAAATTCATACTGCCCTGTTGCTGGTCAATGCAGAATGACCTTCTCAGATCCCAAGGCTGTCGGGACCCCGAGGATCATTCCTAACACCCAGTCAGGCAGGGCGCCTTTCCTCCCAGCAGGCAGAGGCTCTGTCCTTTGTCACGGTCCAGTCTCCTCTCTCTTCACTACTGTGCCCTTAGGGACAGGCCGTGCAGCTGGGCCCACAAGATGGCTGAGGCGGTTGCTTCTCATCCTGGGGTGGGTGTGGCCTCTGCCCAGACAGAGACCGGCCTTCAGCAGCAGGAGGCTGTGGCTGTGTTCTGGGCTTGATGGGCAGAGGTCATTCGAGGGCCACCCTGAGAGCCCTGGAGCCCACGGGGCTGCCAAGAATGGAGGAGACTCAGAGGCCAGGGCCTGGCTTGTCTGGAGTCCAGGCCGACCTCAGGGCCCATGCAGATGGGATGAAACCAGTGGGCGGGGCTGAGCCGAGGCTGGGGGTGGGGCTCAGAGGGACCCCCGCTCCCAGGGCGGCCGAGGACGTGGCGGGTCTGGGTCAGCTGCCCAGGGTTATGGATGAGGCGCGGTTTCTGTCACTGTGCCCTTGAGAGTGGACGGTCCCTTCAGTGGAGGTCTCACGGACCTTCTGAGAAGGTTTGTCTGGGCTGGGAAAGTGGGAGGGTCGGAGCCCCACACCGGCACGGCGGGAGGCAGCAGGGCAGGCGGGTTCTGCAGGGATGTTTCCCAGGGAGGGACGCTGGGCAGCTGAGTGGTGTTGGAGGGGGGGTGGGGGTGGGGTCAGGTGCTCCCTTTAGTCGGGCTCAGCAAGTCTAAGATAGCCCTGAGAACCTGCAGCCCACTCTGGACAAACACCCAGTGATCCGAGGCATGGCCTGAGGCCTGGGATCAGGGAGGTGAGCCTTCTCCACCTGAGAACAGCACTTCCTTCCAAGCCCACACCTGACACAGGAGGGAAGGCCTGTCCCTCCCCAGGTCTTCACAGCACACATGGGGTGCCCCGGGTCCTGTGACGCAGTGTTGGGGCAGTCTGGGAAACGCTGAGGGTGCTTAGCCCCGTGGCCAGGACCAGGGGCTGGAAGGGGAGGAAGGGCCCTCTCTGGAGCCTGCAGAGGGAGCCCAGCCAGTGCCTCCATTTGCAGCTTGTGGCCCCCGGACTGAGAGGGCAGCCTCCCACTGTTCAAAGCCACCTTGCCGCCTCCAGTTCTCTTCTTTTCCAGATGATTTTGGCCATTCTGGTCCCTGGCTGTTGCATATGACTCTCAGAACCAGCTTCTCAGCTTCTGCAGAGACGTCGGCTGGGGCTCCGGAGGGATCACGCTGAACCTGTAGGGCAGTCAGGGGACCACTGTCATGGAAAGCAGGTCAAGTCTCTCAACCCCTGACCACGGGACACCCTCCTATTACCTAGACCTTCTTCTTTTTTTTTTTTTTTTCAGTCATTAGAAAGTCATTTATTTTTAAATCAGCAATAAAATAATCAAATGTACATTTTTTAAAAATCCAAAGACCCTTCATGTGTTGCACTCCAAACATTAACCCCCAGGCCTTGGTCTCGGCTGACGGTGAAGGCCTGCGGTTGCAGCCTGACTTCTCCCATCACAGCCATGGGAGAGGGCATCCCTGAGGCTCTGTCTGATGCTGGGTAGTGAGAGCCGAGGAGCCTTTGCACAGGAGCTAGTGGGCAGGCCTGGGTCAGGTGCTCTCTCTGCCTGAGAGAGCTTTACAGTCAAAGCTGAGACACAGCGACACCCGCGTCAGGGAGACTGGCAGGGATCTAAGGCTACCCACGGCTTAGCAGCCACTACACGAAGATTTCCTGGATGCTGCTTCCTCTGGGCCAAGAACTGGGGAACCAAGGACCTGTCAAGCTCCTTCACCCAGTGGCAGGTAGTCCCGGGCCTCTCCCAACTCACCCAGCCCACGGCAGGACATCCCCAGGTCACATGGGTTGCTGTGGGATGTCCCAGGGGAGCCTAGTGGAGGCAGCCAGTAGGGAGAGGTGTCAGGATCCACTCTACCTGCTGCACAGAAACCGGAAACCAGCTCAGTCCTCAGTCTGAATATCTCATTTGATTCTCCCAGTTCTCTTCTAGAAAACAACTTTGTTGACGACATAAGAGGATCATATTTCTACCATGATTCATTTGTAGGTAAAAAAAGGCAACTTACCTAATTTTTAGTCTAGCTCAAAAAAAGTTTTGTTTTTTTTTTTTTATTTCTGAGGTCATAGTATCTTCCTTTTCTAGTTTCCTATTTCCTGAGAAGCAGGCACATATACGTACATGCACCTCACATACACACTTTTAAAAATACCCCTGAACACATGAGTGACTGCACACTCAGCCTCACGGAGACCTTTTCAGAGTCTGAAACTCTAGCACCTTGTCCCCAGCCCAATTTTAAATCCCTGGTTGATTTTGGCTTCACAAAGAGTCACTCCAAAGGTGAAAAGCCATTTCCCAAACTCATAGGGAAACCAATATTCCAAATCCTCAGCCTTTGAAAAGGGCCACCTCAGAAGACGGTCATCCTGGTCCCTCTTTGAGTAAACGTGAGAACACAACCTAGAGAAAGACCAAATTGGCCCCAGGTGGCTCTTATTAAAAGCTTAATTGAAGTTGAATTTCAAGCAAGTCCACCTTCTGGACCCAAATGGCATCGGCCGACCACTCAGGTTTTCAGGACCGGCAGGACCGACAGGACCGGCATCCTGCCACGCAGAGTCTCCCATCTAACCCTCCCGTTGCCAAATCTAGGAGCATCCCTCTGCTTTGTTAAAGAGACTCCCCTAGAAAAATGCCTGTCGTTTCTGGGAGAATCCTCCATGGGGCAGAAGACGCAGCACTTGGGACGTCTCTCAGGGGATTTCCAAGGTGCAAGGCTTAATCGGGCACAGCCGGGAGGGAACAAGCTGGGTCAGTCCTGGGGCCCAGGAGGAAAGGCCCTTCAGCTGCTGGGGCAGGAGTGGGTTTGGAGGAGAACTCGGGGTGCGTCAGGCAGGTAGATTCCTCCAGGGCTGGACTGACTGTGGGTCAGTCACAGGAAGGCCATTCAGACTCCATTCCCATCTGGAGACAAAGGTGGTCCCTCGAGGCTGGAGTGAGATAAGGTGATCTCGGAGCAGCAGCCCCGCAGGCCGCTCACGCAGCCCAACGGCAAGTCCAGGGATGGAGGCTAAGGTGCCCAGCAGCACGACACCATCACAGTGAGGATCACCGATTTCTCCCGGGCCCGACCCTGGTAGTTCACAGCTCTTGGAGTTTCGTCTTGTGCCTTCTCACCCGGTCCACTGTGTGCATGACATCCAGCTCTCGGCCATCTAACCTCTGGCCCTGGTCCTCCACCAGCCTGGCACTGTCCATACACGTGTCAGGCAGTTCTTTAAGGCTGCTCTCCAGCCTCCCAATGTCCTTATGCCCATCCTCGGTCTCCCTGAGGGCTTGCTGGGGATCTGGGAGTCGGTGATCCCAGAAGTGAGATGGCAGGTGGCCACTCGGCAGCATCTCCTCCCGCTCCTCTTGGTTGTCTTGTTGCCAGTCATCTCCAGCTGCCTGGGTTCGCCCTTGGCTGTGTTCACAAAGTCCCCCTGAGCCTCATCGTACCTGGTCATCGCCTCCACAGACTTCCGAGAGAGAAGGCCTGCTAATGAGCGGACCTCACCCCTTCACTGTGCCTCTCCAGCTCTTCAGTTTGTTCAGGACACTGTTGGCCCTTTTCTTGGTCTCCATTGTGAGCTGCTCAAGGTCATCCTTGGTGTTTGGCTCTGGAATTGGTGCAGAGAGGATGATACTCTAGAGTTTCTTTGCTTCCTCCACATGCTCTGAGATCTTGCCAACGTTGAGCCGAGTCTCCTTGATCTCAGAAAGAATCCAGCGTGAAAGCCATGTCAACAACCGCGACCTCCACCTCCTGGGCCTCATCGTCCTGGGTCGGCAGCTTCGTCTTCAGTGCTCAGCCGGCCCTTCATCCTGGGGTCCAGGTGCCCGGAGGCAGGTAACGCGTGGAACCGCTGGAAGTGGCGGCCAGTCCCTGCAGGGCCAGGGAGCTCCAGGTGGGGCAGGCAGCGGGCCTCGTTAGGAGGAGCGTCCCAGGCCACTGAGGCTCCAGGCTCTGCCGCGCCGCCTCCTCCACCCCCCCCCACCTCCTCCGAGTGCTGAGAACCCGGCTCCAGGCCGGCACCCTAACAGACCTTCTTCAGTTCATCTCAGCCACGTCACGTAGTGTTTAGAGTGTCAGTTTTACGTTCCTTCTGTTAGATTTATCCCTAGGTATTCTGTCTTTTTTGATGCTATGGTGAATGGATTTATTTATTTATTTTGGCTCCAGGTATTGAACCCAGGGGCACTTGACCACTGAGCCACTCCCCCAGCCCTGCTCTGTCTTGTATTTAGAGACAGGGTCCGCCTCACTGAGTTGCTTAGCGCCATGCTATGGCCGAAGCTGGCTTTGAACCTGGGATCCTCCTGCCCCAGCCTCCGGAGCCGCTGGGGTCACAGATGTGACACTTGCCTGGCTAGTGTCTAACTTCGTGTCGGTGCTGGCCGTGGCAGGGGTGCAGAGACTCAGCCCGTCTTTACACGTCTGTCTGCCGCTGACGCCTCCGCACCTGCCGTTTCCTTCCTTGGGCCACATCCCTCCTGGGGAGAAGGCGAGATACCGGGGACCAGGGGAGGAGGGGGAAGGGGGCAGGATTCGGCCGAGAGGCAGGCTGAAGCGAGACCCCCAGGCGCAGGACCCCTGGCAGCCCCCGCATCCCTGGGCTTTGACCCTCCGGCCCTTCTGTGCCATTTGCAGAGCGGAAAGGTGAGCATCTGCCTGGAGGAGGCGGGCCAGAGAGCAGCCTGCAGGAAGCAGTGAGCACTAGGGGGAGGACGGCAGCCGTGGACAGCCAGAATGACACTCCTCAGCAGGAAAGGGACACGGAGAGCCTCGTGGCTCTCAGGAGAGTGACTGGTGGTGACAGCGCTCTGACCCTCAGTGCTCCCTGGCTTCCTGTCTGATAGTGTGATCTCTGTCCTTCATGTGCTCGCACCCAGGGGCTCTCACCAGAGGCTCTCATGCACTTTCAGCCTCCAAGACGGAGAGCTAGACAAGCCTCTGTTCTCTATAAAGTTACCCTGCCTCAGGTATTCTGTGACAGTAACAAAAATGTACTCATGCCCACAGACTGTTCTCTAGTGAGGCATCTCAGCCAGAACGACATCCGACCTCCTCCATGGCACCATGACTCGCTGCTATGTGAGCCCCCAGGTCGCGAACCAGCCGTGAGTCCTTCTGGGACCTGGGCCGTTCAGGTAACTCAGTGGCTGATTCCTCAGAAGCCATCAAGAGACACTGACTTGACATTGGGCTTCCCAGCTCCAGGGCCACCGTGTCCAGACACACCTGCTGTACCACGCCGACGGCCAGTACATACCCCATGTCCAGTCCTCCTGAGGCAGCCACTCCTGGGCACTGCTGGCGCCCAGGTGCCCGGCGGGGCTGCTCCAACATCGGGAGGCTCCCCCATCTTGGGCTGGTCTGGCCCAGACCTTCCTCCTTGGAGGGGTCTCCTGGCCTGTCACCAGACCTCCTCCAAGCGTGGCCCAGGTGGGCTCACAGCTGGGACAGCCCACTGCCCAGGGCAGGCTTCAGGTTTCTCAAGGAGGAGCCTCAGTGCGGAGAGCAGAAGGCTCGGGCAAGGCGGAGCTGGCCTCTCACTCAGGCCTGCTCAGGGTGTGTGGGAGGTGGCCGGGTCTGAGAGGCTGGGCTGCCCCCTGGCTCAGGCCTGGGCCTCCCCTGGGCCTGCTCCTCTAAGACCAGCAGCTGGGAGCCAATGCTGTGCTCCATCCTTTCCTGGGGGCAGGGAGTCCAATTCCAGGCCTGGGGCTGGGTAGCCCAATGGCCAGTCCGCGTCTTCTTATGACTGGAATCGGAGGCCCGTGGGGTACCTGACCTCCCAGAACTCGACGCGAGGGGAGCCGCTCAGCCTCCTCCCAGTGGAAGGGCCTTCCTTGACCACCATGGAATCCAGGGGGACGCCTTCTGTGAGAGGCTCTTGATCAGCCCTGGGGAGGGTGAGGAGGTGGGGGAGACGGAACTTGCGTTCTGGGGCAGGTCTCTCTTTTCATTTATTTGGTGCTGGGATTGAGCCCAGGGTCACTGACCATTAAGCCACATCCCGGCCTTTTATTTTTTAATTTTGATGCAGTCTCACTAAGTTGCTTAGGGCTTCACTAAGTTGTGAAGGCCGGCCTTGAATTCCTCATCCTCCTGCCTCAGCCTCCTGAACTGTTGGGATTTCAGGCGTGGGCCACAGTGCCTGCTTGGAGGCTCCTTTTCAAAGAGGGGGTGAAGGCTGCTTTGGCCACAGTCTTCCTCCGAGGCACACACACGTGTGGGTGGATCTTACTTTTATCCACGCCACTGCAGCAATCGGCAGATTCTGGGCTTCCTGAGAAGGCTGATGTGGAAACTCTGACCTTCGTGGGCGGAACCCTTTCCTGGCGCTTAAAGCTGAGTAGGTACTGGTGACTGGGAGGACGAATCCTTCGTTTGAAGCCTCTGGTTCTTCTACCAACCCAGAGTCCCAGGAAATCCATCTCTGTGAATCCTGATCAAAGCCACCTAGATCCTTGGGAAAGAGATGAAAATAAAACCCAGGTGGGAATCCAGTGCTGGGCTCGGGAAAGGGATGTTCCCACATTCAGGGGACATTAGTGGACCTCTGCCCTGTGCAGACCGAGGACACCGGGAGGACCCAGGGACGAGTCCTGCCTGACACTGCTCCGGCCGTGAGAGGCGTGAGGAGCCCACAGGCCCCAGCTGTGAGCCAGGTCTGCCCAGCGGTTCAGCCGTGGGCAATGCCGGCCGGAGGCTGAGGCGGCCACACCTGAGCAGGACGCCAGGGGTCAGTGTGTGTCCCCGAGGGACGGGATGATGCTGCTGGCACAGCACAGCCCTGAGAGAAGGTGTGATTCGGTGTGCCCCCAGGGGAGCGGGCTCAGGCACAGGTGAGGGGAGCGGGCAGAGGGCTGAGGTTCAGAGAGGCCGGGCACACCTACAGGAGGGGGAGCCCAGGGGTGGAAGTGACATCAGACCCGCCTCTGAGGAGGGGCTGTGGCTGAGGGCGTGGGCCGGGGGGACAGGGGCAGGGGCAGAGTCAGGAGGCGGCTTCGGCAGACCACGGGGAACCCGGCTGGGCCCAGCTGCCGAGGATGGGGGGCAGTCGGGGAGGGTGAGAGATCTAGGGGTGGAGGCAGGATCTGGAGGTGGGGAAGGAAGACGGGACCCAGAGGGAAACTGGGCAACAGGCTTGGGCAGAGGGAAGCCCTGGGCCTGGCCGGGCTCTGACGCTGAGCTGAGGGCCTGGGATCTCGGGGAAGGTCGGGCTGCTGGGTGGGGCTTCCAGTGTCCACAGCCCGCGGTGCAGGAGCAGGCCCTGCGGGGAGTCACGGAGTCTGTCACTCAGTGGCCTTCCGCTGGCCCAGCGCTGTGGCCAGGGGCTTCCTCACAGGCTGCGGCTTGCAGGGTCCCGGGGGAGGTGGCTCTGCTCTGTCTCTGGTCAGGGTTGTTCATTTCTAGACGCTCTTCAACTCTCACGTGTCCTATGTCCAGGATGCAACCTCAGCGTGAGCACAGAGTGACCTCTGGCCGTGGCTGCAGCCCTCCGTGTCCACCCCCAAAGGGGCAGTGTCTGCACACAGATCTGAACTCGCCAAGTGGGCTGTCCGGCGGCCTGCGGTCGATGACCCTCGGTCAGGGATGGGCAGCGGGCGCCTGCCGGACAACGGAAAGCAGTGCGTGGAGAGGACCTGTTGAGGCTGCGATGCCTTCGATGACATGGACACAGAGGCACATGGGTGCCAGGTCTGTCTGTGTGGCACAGGGAGCCCCGTCATGGGAAGATGCTTCGGGGCCTTGGGGACACCGTGCAGGACGAGTCAGGCTCAGGCACGGGCTCCCTGCTGCTGGTGGCTGGTGTGGGCTCCATTTGGCCCCAGAAGCTCTGACACCCGCAGCCTGGTGTGGCCAGCCTCCCGTGCTGGCTGCAGCCCGTCCTCCCCAGGGCCAGGGCTCCTGCAGCGGGCAGAGCACCCCATCGCCCCGCCGCCGGGTCTGCTGACTGTGCCCAACACGCACCTCTCCCTTGCTCTCTCCCCGACTTTCCTGTTAGGGGCCGGCCTCTTCCTGAGTGCCTGTTGTTTGTAGTAATGGGCTGGCGGCTCGGTTAAGAGGAACACAAACTTACAAAGGCTGTGAACTGGCTGTGTGCGGAGCGTGTCTGCCCAGCTAGTTGGAGGCTCTGGTTTGGGGATGTTCTGGGCTTGCTGCATGGCCTGTTAGGGCCTCTCACGGGGGACTCTGGGCTCCTGCCGTGCCTTAGGTTTGGCTCCCAGGGCACTTGCGTAACTGCAGGTTAACATACAGGAGCCCCGACACCACAAGCACGAGTGTCCCCAGGAGCCTCCGCAGGAGTGCCCGGCTGCTAAGAGGCAGTCCCCTGTCCCTGCTCCCTGAGGGCCATGCGTCCTGTGCTTTGAAGGATCTTGAGGGAAAGTAGAGGGCAACTCTGTGAGAGGCGGGCCCTGCTGAGAGTCTGCTTTGGAGCCTTTGTCCTTCGGGGGGTGAACATTTTGGGGTGAGTGGGCATGAGGAAGAGCACTCTGCTCACTGGCTGAGAGCTCGCTCAGCTATGGTCTGGGGTGCCTCGAGGAGCAGGTGGCCTGGCCCTTTCCGAGCCTTGCCAGGTGCCCTGGGGCCCGCACTTTGTGAATGGAAGCAGATTGCACTGAGGTCAGGCTGGCGAGGCTGGTGCTGGGCAGGGCTGGGGCTTCCTGGCCCAGGCTGGTCAGCAGCATCAACGCATGCAGTCCCCTTTGAAATGCCTGCTCCCCTCCCAGCTCCTGAAGCTGAAGCCCAATGTGGATCCCAGCAGAGCTGGGGAGGAGCTGGGGAGGACTCAGGGTGTGCTGGGGAGGAGCAGGGGAGGAGCTGGGGAGGAGCAGGGGAGGAGCTGGGGAGGACTCAGGGTGGAGCTGGGGAGGAGCTGGGGAGGAGCTGGGGAGGAGCTGGGGAGAAGCTGGGGAGGACTCAGGGTGGAGCTGGGGAGGACTCAGGGAGGAGCTGGGGAGTACTTAGGGTGGAGCTGGGGAGGAGCTGGGGAGGACTCAGGGTGGAGCTGGGGAGGACTCAGGGAGGAGCTGGGGAGTACTTAGGGTGGAGCTGAGGAGGACTCAGGGTTGAGCTGGGGAGGAGCTGGGGAGGAGCTGGGGAGGAGCTGCGGAGGAGCTGGGGTGGAGCTGGGGAGGAGCTGCGGAGGAGCTGGGGAGTACTTAGGGTGGAGCTGGGGAGGACTCAGGGTTAAGCTGGGGAGGAGCTGGGGAGGAGCTGGGATGGAGCTGGGGAGGAGCTGGGGAGGAGCTGGGGAGGACTCAGGGTGGAGCTGGGGAGGAGCTGGGGAGGAGCTGGGGAGGACTCAGGGTGGAGCTGGGGAGGAGTTGGGGAGGAGCTGGGGAGGAGCTGGGAGGACTCAGGGAGGAGCTGCGGAGGACTCAGGGTGGAGCTGGGGAGGACTAAGGGAGGAGCTGGGGAGGACTAAGGGAGGAGCTGGGGAGGAGCTGAGGAGGAGCTGCAGAGGAGCTGCGGAGGACTCAGGGTGGAGCTGGGGAGGACTCAGGGAGGAGCTGGGGAGGAGCTGGGTGGAGCTGGGTGGTGCAGGCTGGCTGCTCATCCTGTGGGCAGAGGCTCCTGTCTCAGCCCTGACCCCTGCCCATCCTGAGCAGCAGCTCACCTGCTTCTCCCTGGACCTGGTTTCAGAGGCCTTCGAGCACACGATCCTCCCTGGACCAGAAGAGGCTCCGGGGCCTTCTGGGGTGAGGACTGGCCTCTTCTCTCCCTGGAAAGCCCTTCTGCACCTGAAGATGCTCAGTGCAGCCCCCATGGTGTGTCCCCCTGCCCTCCATCAGTCTCGACACCAATACTCTATGCTTCTGGGACAGTCAGAAGGAGAGCAGGCCGGAGGGAGCGTCCTCTCAGCAGCATTCATAGCATCACTGTGTCTCTGCTACATCAACAGCTGCTCTCCGGTGCCAATCCACAGGCAGCCTATTCAGCCACGGAGACCCACGTCTGTGCACGGCCACAGCAGTGGCAGGAAGGGCAGGCAGCCAGGCCCAGGTTCCAGCCACGCCCGCCGCCCACTCGCCTGCCCTCTGGGTGGAGAAGAGCCCAACAAAACCGCAGCAGGAAACGGAAGAGTGAATGGAGCTGGTCATCACTCAGGCCTCGGGCCTCCGTGAAGTGACCTTTGGAGACCAATGGGAGCCTTTCAGAGAGGGCAGGGGCACCAAATGCAGTCACCCTGGTGTGTGCCGTGGGGACTCCTGGCTCAGCCCCATGTCCTCAAGTGTGGTCATCCAGTCGGGTGCCATGGGGACTCGGGGCTCAGCCCTGTGTCCAGCACTGTGCCTGGGCCACTGAAAAGCTGTGGGACCGTAGTTCTGGTCTCCCCTGGAAGAGGAGCACACTTGGAGCAGGGGGTGTGCACCCCCATGTCTAGGGGTCGTGGGGCAGCAGGGCGGCTCAAGGAGCCTGCTAATTCCTGCTCAGGGCAGCCCATGGGGGGAGGACGAAGTCCAGGTTTCCCTCTGAGGTGTGCGCCAGATAGAGCAGGGCCCCAGTGTAATCCCCCAGCCTTGGACACTGGCCCTCCCTACAACCTGCAGCACAGAGGACTCAGAGGAACACACCTTCCCCAGCAGAGTTCCTGAGGAGGACCGTTCTGGCTCTGTGTTGGCAGTGAGCAGAGAGAAAGCCCCAGCCCAGGCAGGAAAGTGACCAGTTGAAGGGGCACCTCCCCAACACCCTGAAAACAAGCCCCTGTGTTCCTGCAGTGGCTAGCCACAGGGAGACAGGGTGGAGAGACAGTGACAGAGTACCAGTGCTGGGGCCAGACACACCTGGGTCATGTGCTTGGCTGACCATATGCCTTGGCCAAGCCCCTCACCTCCCTCCATTTTCTCATCTATAAAATGAGATGGCAGCCAGGCATGGGGGTGCACACCTATAATCCCAGTGACTCAGGAGGCCGAGGCAGGAGGATCCCAAGGTCAAGGCCAGCCTTAGCAACTCAGCAAGACCCTGTCTCAAAATAAAAAATTGAAAGGGCTGGGGATGAGGCTCAGAGTATAAAACTCCTGGGTTCAATTCTGGTCTCTCTGTCTCATACACACACACACACAGACACACACACACACACACACACACACACACACACACACTGACAGATAGAGGTGCCTAGATCAGGGCCTGCATGTGAAGGCTTTCTTTTCTGGTGGACATGTGTCTCTCGGACACCAATGGCTTCTAAGGGCCTCTTGGTGGGAAGCAGGTGTGGGAGAACTGGGTGTGCTGGGGGCCGGAGGCAGTTGTGGTGGTCATTTGCACATTAACTGGCTCATTTCCGGTTCTGTAAAAGCATGTCATCGCTCACCCATTTTCCATGGGACAGGTGACATGCAGCTGCAGAGCCACAGCATGGGGGCTCATGGGCAGCTCTGGGCGGCTTCTCCCAACCTGTCCCAACAAAAGGGGAGTATGCAGCCTTTTGGCTGTGCATGTGTGTGCACACCATGTATGTGCATGCCCACAAGGGCCTGTGTGCATCTATACGTACATATGCATATGCATGACTGTGCACACGTGGCTGCATGTGACTGTGTGTGTGCACATGGACACACATATACGTGCATTCCGGTGCCCAACAGACCTGTGTGTGCAATCACGACACACACATGTGTACAATATATAAGTGTCACTGTGCACATGTGGGCCTGTGTGTGCATGTATCACACACACATGTGTACTATGTATAAACATCACTGTGTACACATGGGCCTGTGTGTGCATGCATGGCATACACATGTGTACTATGCATACATGTCACTGTGCACACGTGGGCCTGTGTGTACATGCACGACATACACATGTGTACTATGTATAAACATCACTGTGCACACATGGGCCTGTGTGTGCATGCATGAGATACACATCTGTGCTATGTATAACTGTCACTGTGCACACATGGGCCTGTGTGTGCATGCATGAGATA
This sequence comes from Urocitellus parryii, assembly GCF_045843805.1. NCBI lineage: Eukaryota > Metazoa > Chordata > Mammalia > Rodentia > Sciuridae > Urocitellus > Urocitellus parryii. Next base: position 1,598,935 of record NC_135533.1, on the reverse strand, counting down.
CACACGTGTACTATATTTAAACGCACTGTGCACATGTGGGCCTGTGTGAGCACGCACTACACACACATGTGTACTATGTATAGGTGTCACTGTGCACACGTGGGCCTGTGTGTGCATGCACAACACACACACGTGTACTATGTATAAACATCACTGTGCACACGTGGGCCTGTGTGTGCATGCACAATATGCACATGTGTACTATGTATAAATGTCACTGTGCACACGTGGGCCTGTGTGTGCATGCACAATATGCACATGTGTACTATGTATAGGTGTTACTATGCACATGTGGGCCTGTGTGTGCATGTGTGACATACACATGTGTACTATGTATAGGTGTCACTGTGCACACATGGTCCTGTGTGTGCATGCATGACGCGCACATGTGTGCTATGTATAAACATCACTGTGCACACGTGGGCCTGTGTGTGCATACATGACATACACATATGTACTATGTATAGGTGTCACTGTGCACACGTGGCCCTGTGTGTGCATGCGTGACACATGTGTACTATGTATAAACGTCACTGTGCACACGTGGGCCTGTGTAATAACGCACGACACACACATGTGTACTATGTATAGGTGTCACTGTGCACACGTGGGCCTGTGTGCATGTGTGACATACTCATGTGTACTATGTATAGGTGTCACTGTGCACACATGGGACTGTGTGTGCATGCATGACACACACATGTGTACTATGTATAAACGTCACTGTGCACACGTGGGCCTGTGTGTGCATGCGTGACACGCACATGTGTACTATGTATAAACGTCACTGTGCACACGTGGCTGCATGCATGCATGTGTATGCCCACGTGTGACACATACACATGTGCATGTCCACGTGGGCCTGCGTGTGCATGTGTGCGTGTTATGTGTGCATGTGGCAGAGGAGAGGGACTGTGGAATGGGGTGGAGAGAGATGATGTCTAAAGATCTCCTGGATCAGTCCACCATGGGGTCGAGGCTCTCTTTCACCTCATTGATTTAAAGCAATCAACACTACGTGGGGAGTGCCTCTCGCGCATGGGCACCGTCCTAGGAGCCCGGGGCTCCACTGTGAACTGTCAGGTCCTGCCTTTCTGGGCCCCTTCTGGGCCCACAGCAAACTTGTGCCTTCCCTCGCCTGTGTCCACTGCCCTGCTCCTTCTGGCATCTGTCCCCCCGCCAGGGCCTCAGGCTGCACCCATGTCCACCACGAGGTCAGCTCAGGCTCCATGGGCCACATGTCCCTGTAGCAAGTCCCCAGATGAAGGTGACAGGGAGTGGCCAGTGACAGCAGCTTCAGCCTGGGTGCTGGGGTGCTGTCCATCTCTGCCTGGCCGGGAGGCAAAGTGTGCAGACCCCGCGAGCTCTTCTGGGCTTCGTGTTCCACATCAAGGATGCAGAGATGCTTCCTCTGGACAGCGAGCAGAGACCAGCCTCTGAGACGCAGAGCCACACTGGCCAGGGTGCTGGGGGAGCTGGCCATGGCTGAGCCTCACAGTTTCTTTTAAGGCCGCGGCAGCGGGGCGGGGGGGCGCTGGAGAGCCACAGTGGGTGACTGTGTCGGGGCTGTCCCTGCAGGAATGGTGGCACATCTATCTCTACTGCCACCATCAGCCCCTGCCTTGGTCCAGCAAGCACTGCGTGGGGGGTGCCTAGCGTTTTGGAGTGTGTTGACCCCTGGGCTTCCTGCCAGCCTGGGCTTCAGCAGGGCCCTGGAGTCTGACGCCCCGAGGGTCGACGGGGTGCCGAGCCGTGCACACGCTCGCCTGAGCGCTGGCGGTGGGTATGTCCCTCCTGAGCTCCTAGCAGCTCCTCCTATGTGAACCGGGCAGGAGAAGGGCACTCCAGTTAGACGGCTGTCCCGGATGGTCGGCCACATGTCACGCACAAGTTTCAGAGAATCAGAATGGAGGGCACCTCGCCTCCACACAGGAAGCATGCCCATCAGCCAGTCGTGTGACAGTCACAGTGAGTTTCCCACAAGAGGAGGTCACATGGGGACCCCAGCTGCCTTCCAAGGCCTGTGGCCGTGGAAAACGATGCAGCTGAGAAGGCAGGAGGGCCACGAGTGGGGTCCATCCCAGGGTTCAGACAAAGGGCGTCTGCTGGCAGGGCTTAGGGATGCCCAGGGGACTTGGCACAAAAGGGCCTGGTAAGACAGCTCCTGGTCACGGCTCAGGGTTTAGGGCTGGCTCTGCCTGACGAAGGTGTATAGTCAACTTTATTCTTGGATTTTCTGGCAACCCTCAGAGAGCTTTTCGTTGTTGTTGTTACTATAGATTGCACCCAGGGGTTGCCACTGAGCTGTGTCCCCAGGGTCTCGCTAAGTTGCTGAGGCTGGCCTGGAAGTTGCAATCCTCCTGCCTCAGCCTCCGAGCCCCTGGGATTACAGGTGTGTGCCACTGTACCTGGCAGTAATTTTGTGATGTAGAGGGAGCAGAAGGGAAGGGGCTGGGAGCACCATGTGTCGCCCAGAGTGAGGTGGAGGAGAGGCCCCAGCGCCATGGAGCAGGCGGACGCTCAGCAGAGCCAGCAAGACGAGCACCAGGGAGGCCTCTGGGGGCCCCTGCTGGGCACAGAGGATCCGCCGCTCCTCCTCTGGGGTCCACTGGGCCCTGACTGACCTCTGGCCACTAGAAAGTGGGTGAGAGCCCATAATCATGTCCAGGCCTGGCCCTAAACACCTGACCCTCCCAGGCTCTCTCCTCTCTGCACAAGACAAGGGCTGAGAGGGAGGCGGAGTCACTGCGTGGAGAAGAGCGTGGGCCACCTCCTCCCTCCACCGGGTCAGGGTTTACGGGAGATGCCCCAGCAGCCCACGTGTGAGCCACGGAGAGGGTCCGAGGTGAAGTGATTGGGTGATGGGAGCCTCGACCTGGGGAGGACTGACCCACTGAGAGGTCTGCCCGGGGGTGGCTTAGGCAGGCAGGGTGCGGCTGGAGGTCACTGCGGTGCCTTTGGGCTTTGTCCCTGGTGAGCAGAGCTCTCTGCTTCCGGGTGCCACGTCTGAGCAGCTATCCTCCGCCACGCCCTCTGCCATGGTGTTCTGCCTCCCTGGGCCCAGGGCACGGGAGTCGGCTACCTGTGGACTGAAATCCGTGAGCCAAAATAGACTCCTCCTCCGCTGTGTGGTCTTCGGCAGGTTTTGGTCACAGCTTGGGAAACGCTGACTCAGACCCTTCGCAGGAGCAGAAGGAAGCTTTCTTTGTCAGTTCAGCTCCCGTGACTCACCCTCTTGCTAGCAGAGGGACAAGGGGCAGACTACAGGGAGCGAGGTCACAGGAGCTGCCACAGCTGGCCCCCCACGGCCTGCTGAGACCAGGAGGGAAGGGAGGAGACCCACAGGCCTCCAGGGGAAAGCAGGGGGCTGCAGGAGGCCTCCCGTGGGGGTGCTCAGCCGGCAGAGCTCTGCCTCTTCCTGATGTTGAAGTGCTGTTCCTGTATCAGCCCTGCCCCTTCATCAGCCCTGGGGCCAGCAGGGCACTGGACACCCAGTCTAGGGAAGAAATAGCCAGCAGGCAGACATGGCCGGTCTCCAGGGGGAGGACCTGGAGGCAGGCGGAGGACTCACCTGGAAGTCCTGTGGAGTCCAAGTGCTCTCTGAGCATTCGAGGCCCCCGGGTCCACAGGCCCCAGTGAATGTGAGAGACTCTTGTTCAAAAATGCAGGAGGCAGATTGTGGCTGCTCTGCTGGGCTTTGAGGTCAGGTGGGATGGGGCCTCTGGGTCCTGCCTCCTACTGCCCCAGAGGGGAATTGAGCTCACCGGTGGTCTGTTTCCATGGAGGAAAGGGGAGTACATTTCCCACCTCCTAGGGTGCATGAGCATTCCTGGAAGTGACGTGTGACAGGTGCAGGGCCTGGATGTCACTGGAAACCAGAACCCCTGGCTGAAGGCCCGGGAGGTCCGATCTGGCTCACTCCTCTAGAGGTGCTCCTCCCAGTGACCCTGCTCAGCAGGGCATCTGCTGTCCCCAGAGCCCTTGGCACTGTGGGTACCGCCTCCCCGGAAGTGCCACATGGTGACCCGAGTCATCAAGGTCCAGTGCCCTTCATTGAACACTTTGCATGTGCTGAGACTGGCTTCCGGCCCAGAGTCTGCGCTGTCCTGCTGAACGGACCCTGAACAGATGGGGGAAGGAGCAGCCCAGTGCAGCCCAGTGCAGCCCAGGCAAGCACTGGCCTCTGAGCCACACAGAGCCCTCGGGCGGTCTGCAGCGTGACTGGGCTCGTGCGTGTCTTGCTGGGTCTTCTTGCTGAGGAGTGTTGCACTCTGGACTGGCTGTGAGGCCGTCTAGGTCTCCCTGCAGCTCTGTGGATGTCTGTACCGTGTATTGTTTAGTTCTGAGGCACGTCTTGCTGCATTGCCCAGGCTGGCCTCCTACCCTGTGCTCAGTGATCCTTCTGCCTCAGCCTCCCGGGAAGCTGGGACTGCCACTCTGCCTCAGCCGTCCCCCCTGGAGCTGACGGAGCTGCCGGGCCCTCGCATGCTGGCCACCTGCGAGGACCTTCTCCTCCTTTCATATATGTTCAACCTAGTGTCTTCATAATTCAAGGGAATCTCTTGTGGACAGTGTGTAGTTGGATCTTGCTTCTTCAAAAGGCCCTGACTGACGACCTCTGCCCCCGAGTGCTGGTGTGTCGACATTCTGTTACCTGTGGCTGGACTGCAGTCTGTCTGTCGTTGCTGGGTGAGTCCTGTTGGGCCTTCTGGCCTCTGCCCTCCTGCGCTGGAACTGGCTTCAGATCTTCCAGCATCCTGTTCTAGAGCTCAGGCCTCTTGGCACTTTTTGGAGCGGATTCCAGAGAATCCACTCTGCTTCTGTGGCTCCTGTCAGGCCTGTTGGAATCACTGTCCCTCGAGGGGTGTGACCCTTCCAGCAGGATGGGCATTTGCTTCCGCCCTCCGTCTCTGAGCTGCGGTCGCCAGGGGCACCATGTCCATATGCCCTGCCGACTCACGGGAAGTGCTGTGACTTTGTCCTAAACAGGCAGATGCATCCTGAGGACGTTGAGGGGAGGCCTCTGTGTCCACCAGGTCTTGCTGCTGCTGCTCCTGCTGCTGCTTCCCAGAGGCCTGTGGGTCAGCTTCCCTGAGCCCTGCACACTCCTGGCTCTGCAGCCACTCCAGGGCCTGGCTCCCTGGTGGAGCTGGTGTCCTGGGAGGCCTGCGGGGCCCAGGCTGGAGACTGGAGGTCTGAGGCTGCTGGCCAGTGTCCAGGATGCTGACTCCACGTGGCCCATAGCCACTGTGCCTTCTCAGCCGCCGGAGCCAGAGTTGTGAACAGACCCCAGAAGAAGGGGCGAGATGGGCAGGAGCTGCCCCCACAGTGCCGTGTCCCCTGTGCATGCACAGAGCCTGAGGAGGGGCAGAGGCCTCGGCCAGAGTGTCCTGGGATCACTCCCTGCCCCTCACTGCAGCTGAAGAGGCCTCCCTGGCTGGCCCAGGCCCAGGGTGGCCTGGAGCTACTTTGCCACACTGTGGTGTCCAGCAGCCTGGGGCAGAGCCGGCCTGTCCAGGCTGAGAGAGGTGGCTTCGTGTCCCCCAGTTCTGTCGGCCAAGGCTAGCATTAGTACTGGCAAAGTTTCCATCCTCTCCCAATCTGAGACTAGCCAGGGATCCTGGTTTCGAGACAGCTGGGCCAGCCTGGGCCATTCCCCCACAGAGAGGCCCAGGGAACACTGGCCACACCTTGGCAGCTGACATGGGGCCCGCAAGAGGACAGCCTGGCTTCCTGATGCCTCGTGGGCACCTCCTCTGCTCTCTACGCAGTGGTAGTTCTGCCCCCCGAGGGCCCCTGGCCACCCGCCTCATCTTCATCTCCCTCCTGGCCTTAGCTGCCTCTCCGTGACTGAGGAGCCCAGAGCGACGGCGGGGTCCAAAGGACGTGGGTGCCTGTCTGCTGGCCTGCCTTGGGCAGAGGAAGGGGATGACCCGTGGGGGTGCTGTCTTCCCTCATGCGCAGCCAAGGGCCGCTGCCCTGTAATCTGCCCTCCCCTCCAGGGTGCCAGCCTCTTGAGTACTGCTCCAGCCACGCACAGTGCTCACGGGCACAGCCTGCTGCGTCGGCAGAGGCCTGGGAGGGAGGGGGACCAGAGTCAGGGGTCAGCACTGCAGGCTGGCGGCCCAGGGGAGGGGGCTTTCCTCTTTGTCCTCAGTCTTGCATGTGACCTCAAGGTGACATTTTCTCAGATGCAGGTTGACATGAATCTGGAGTTTCTCCTGTTTGTGGAATTGTGAAACAGCAAAGGTAGCATCCGGCTCCTGACTTGTCCCCAAAGGTTGGAAAGTATCTGCAGAGGGAACCCTGCAGCTCCGAGGGCTGCTGGGCCTGGCTGTGTGCACAGGCAGCTGCAGGGCCTGGGCCACCACAATACCGGCCCCCGGCTGAGCCTCTGCCCTCAGGTTCCCAACTCCCAAAGGGTTTGTGGTCCCTCTCAAGTTCCCTGCCTCTCCCAGGACCCCAGCCACGCCCCCGGCCTCACCCCTGCTTTCCTTGCCACGTGGAAGATATTAACAAGTGGCTCCGGGTGGGTCGACAGCTCTCAGGATCCTCCTTGGTGTGGCAGCAATGTGACATCTAAAGCGTGGTTGCGTCTGCAGCTGTCCCTATGTTGGGAACCAAGTGGTCACTAGGGCAGTAGGCCAGCTCAAAGGCCTCTTCTGTTCCCTGGTAGGGAGGCCGGTCAGGAGGGACACTGCCCTCCAGATGATGGAGTGACTTGGGGATGTGGTGGTTGCTGTGAGTCCTGACGTTCACCCCACAGTAGATGATGGGGCGTCCCATAGCAGAGGCTGGCTCTTTCCTAAGGTGCAGAGTGACCCTGCACCCAGTGCCTGGCTCCTCGGCTCTGGCAGGTGGATAGAGGCCTCTTGTGCACCTTGACATTTCTTCTGTCCTGTCTACCCCCCAGCTCATCCCTGTCACTGGCTAATGGCCTGTGACCTATGTCTCCCTGTGGCAGGAGGGGTGCACTGGGAGGCCGGGACTGGAGGATGGAGAAGTGATGACTGTTTCCTGGCCTCTTTCGAGGCTGTTTGAGTTTGCCTTTGTGTCCAGATCTGGGAAGTGTTTGACTCTGTGTCCCTCTTCACGCTGCGTTTGGTGGTGTCACGGCGAAGCCCATGCTCATTGCTTGCCCTGGAAAAGCCCATGACAGGGACAGGCAGTTGGGCGAGGGGAAGATTTACTTGGAATATCAGCAACCCAGAGAAGGTGGGCTGCTGCCTTCAAGGGCCAGGTGCACACAGGGATTTGGGAGGCACAGCAGCAGGCAGTGCTGGGTCATGCCCTTCTGACACACGGTGGCTTCCTCTGCAGGTGGCCAGAGGTGCTGGGTCTTAGGATTTCAGGCTTTTTAGCTCCTTTCCCCACAAATTGCTAGCCTAAGACCTTTGACCTTTGAGCAACTCCTGCTCCCGCTTGAAGCGTGCTGGGCCCTGGTTCTCCTGCTGGTCACCCCCTGCAGTCCTGGGCTCGCTGGTGCTGGCCATGCTGACAGAAGGCCTCCTGCCCTCCCTCAGAGTCCATTCCCTCTGCTCTGCACCTGGGCTATTTGGTGGAAAGCGCTTTCCATCTTTCATGGAGGCCCAGAGCCAAGAAATCAGCAGCCCCGACTCGATTTCCAGCTTCCCGGAGGCCAGTGTGCAGGCTCCGCTCCCAGCAGCTGCTGTGAGCTTGGAGACACCACTTCCCCACCTTTGGTTGCAGAAGATTTTGACCCGGCTGGGCGCAGTGGCCACACCTGTGATCCCACCAGCTCAGGGGCTGAGGCAGGAGGACTACAAATTCAAGGTCAGCCTCAGCAATTTAGTGAGGCCCTAAGCAACTTAGAGAGACCCTGTCTCAAAATAAAAAATAATACCAGGTGCGGTGGCGCACACCTGTAATCCCAGCAGCTCAGGAGGCTGAGGCAGGAGGATCGCGAGTTCAAAGCCAGTTCAAAGTGAGGTGCTAAGCAACTCAGTGAGACCTGTCTCTAAATAAAATACAAAATAGGGCTGGGGATGTGGATCAGTAGTGGGTGGCCCTGGGTTTAATCCCCTATACCTCCCAAATAATAATAATAATAAAAAGTCCTGGGATCAGGTTGTGATAGAGCACCCCAGAGTTCAATCCCCAGGGTCAAAAAATAAGAAAAAAGAAACAAGGACCACCTGGCCGGGCTCTGCTGGGGCGAGTCCACCCATCCGAGGCCTTCCACACACAGTGCTGTTTCCTCCTGGCCGAAAGCTCACCAGCAGGAGCGCGGCACGGCCGGTGAGTGGCACGGTCTGTCAGTGGCAAAGCTGGTGAGTGGCATGGTCTGTCAGTGGCAAAGCTGGTGAGTGACATGGTCTGTGAGTGGCATGGTCTGTCAGTGGCAAAGCTGGTGAGTGGCATGGTCTGTGAGTGGCACGGCTGGTGAGTGGCATGGTCTGTGAGTGGCACGGCTGGTGAGTGGCACAGCTGGTGAGTGGCATGGTCTGTGAGTGGCACGGCTGGTGAGTGGCATGGTCTGTGAGTGGCATGGCTGGTGAGTGGCACGGCTGGTGAGTGGCATGGTCTGTGAGTGGCATGGTCTGTGAGTGGCACGGTCTGTGAGTGGCACGGTCTGTGAGTGGCATGGTCTGTGAGTGGCATGGTCTGTGAGTGGCACGGTCTGTGAGTGGCACGGTCTGTGAGTGGCATGGTCTGTGAGTGGCATGGTCTGTGTGTGGCATGGTCTGTGAGTGGAATGGTCTGTGAGTGGCATGGCTGGTGAGTGGCATGGTCTGGGAGTGGCATGGTCAGTGAGTGGCATGGCTGGTGAGTGGCACGGCCGGTGAGTGGCATGGTCTGTGAGTGGCATGGTCTGTGAGTGGCATGGCTGGTGAGTGGCACGGTCTGTGAGTGGCATGGCTGGTGAGTGGCACGGATGGTGAGTGGCATGGCTGGTGAGTGGCATGGTCTGTGAGTGGTATGGTCTGTGAGTGGCATGGTCTGTGAGTGGCACAGTCTGTGAGTGGCATGGCCGGTGAGTGGCACGGCCGGTGAGTGGCATGGTCTGTGAGTGGCACGGTCTGTGAGTGGCATGGCTGGTGAGTGGCACGGCTGGTGAGTGGCATGGCTGGTGAGTGGCATGGTCTGTGAGTGGCACGGTCTGTGAGTGGCACAGTCTGTGAGTGGCATGGCCGGTGAGTGGCACGGCCGGTGAGTGGCATGGTCTGTGAGTGGCACGGTCTGTGAGTGGCATGGCTGGTGAGTGGCACGGCTGGTGAGTGGCATGGCTGGTGAGTGGCATGGTCTGTGAGTGGCATGGTCTGTGAGTGGCACAGTCTGTGAGTGGCATGGCCGGTGAGTGGCACGGCCGGTGAGTGGCATGGTCTGTGAGTGGCACGGTCTGTGAGTGGCATGGCTGGTGAGTGGCACGGCTGGTGAGTGGCATGGCTGGTGAGTGGCATGGTCTGTGAGTGGCACGGTCTGTGAGTGGCACGGTCTGTGAGTGGCATGGTCTGTGAGTGGCACGGCTGCTGAGTGGTATGGCTGGTGAGTGGCATGGTCTGTGAGTGGCACGGTCTGTGAGTGGCACGGTCTGTGAGTGGCATGGACTGTGAGTGGCGTGGTCTGTGAGTGGCACGGTCTGTGAGTGGCATGGTCTGTGAGTGGCACGGTCTGTGAGTGGAATGGTCTGTGAGTGGCATGGTCTGTGAGTGGCATGGCTGGTGAGTGGCATGGCTGGTGAGTGGCACGATCTGTGAGTGGCATGGTCTGTGAGTGGCACGGCAGGTGAGTGGCATGGTCTGTGAGTGGCATTGCTGGTGAGTGGCATGGCTGGTGAGTGGCATGGTCTGTGAGTGGCATGGTCTGTGAGTGGCATGCCTGGTGAGTGGCATGGCTGGTGAGTGGCATGGTCTGTGAGTGGCATGGTCTGTGAGTGGCATGGTCTGTGAGAGGCATGGCTGGTGATCGGCACGGCTGGTGAGTGGCACGGCTGGTGCGTGGCATGGCTGGTGAGTGGCATGGCTGGTGAGTGGCATGGCTGGTGAGTGGCACGGTCTGTGAGTGGCACGGTCTGTGAGTGGCATGGACTGTGAGTGGCACGGCTGGTGAGTGGCATGGTCTGTGAGTGGCACGGCTGGTGAGTGGCATGGTCTGTGATTGGCACGGCTGGTGAGTGGCATGGCTGGTGAGTAGCATGGTCTGTGAGTGGCATGGTCTGTGAGTGGCATGGCTGGTGAGTGGCATGGCTGGTGAGTGGCACGGTCTGTGAGTGGCATGGTCTGTGAGTGGCATGGTCTGTGAGTGGCATGGTCTGTGAGTGGCATGGCTGGTGAGTGGCATGGTCTGTGAGTGGCATGGTCTGTGAGTGGCACGGCTGGTGAGTGGCATGGCTGGTGAGTGGCACGGCTGGTGAGTGGCATGGCTGGTGAGTGGCATGGTCTGTGAGTGGCATGGCTGGTGAGTGGCATGGTCTGTGAGTGGCATGGTCTGTGAGTGGCACCGTCTGTGAGTGGCATGGTCTGTGAGTGGCACGGTCTGTGAGTGGCATGGCTGGTGAGCGGCATGGCTGGTGAGTGGCACGGTCTGTGAGTGGCATGGTCTGTGAGTGGCACGGCTGGTGAGTGGCATGGCTGGTGAGTGGCACGGCTGGTGAGTGGAATGGCTGGTGAGTGGCATGGTCTGTGAGTGGCACGGCTGGTGAGTGGCATGGTCTGTGAGTGGCATGGTCTGTGAGTGGCATGGCTGGTGAGTGGCATGGTCTGTGAATGGCAAGGCTGGTGAGTGGCATGGTCTGTGAGTGGCACGGCTGGTGAGTGGCATGGCTGGTGAGTGGCATGGCTGGTGAGTGGCATGGTCTGTGAGTGGCACGGTCTGTGAGTGGCACGGTCGGTGAGTGGCACGGCTGGTGAGTGGCATGGTCTGTGAGTGGCATGGTCTGAGTGGCACGGCTGGTGAGTGGCATGGTCTGTGAGTGGCATGGTCTGTGAGTGGCACGGCTGGTGAGTGGCATGGTCTGTGAGTGGCATGGTCTGTGAGTGGCATGGTCTGTGAGTGGCACGGTCTGTGAGTGGCATGGTCTGTGTGTGGCATGATCTGTGAGTGGCATGGTCTGTGAGTGGCATGGCTGGTGAGTGGCATGGTCTGTGAGTGGCATGGTCTGTGAGTGGCATGTCTGGTGAGTGGCACGGTCTGTGAGTGGCATGGTCTGTGAGTGGCATGGCTGGTGAGTGGCATGGCTGGTGTGTGGCACGGCTGGTGAGTGGCATGGCTGGTGAGTGGCATGGCTGGTGAGTGGCACGGCTGGTGAGTGGCACGGTCTGTGAGTGGCACGGTCTGTGAGTGGCACGGTCTGTGAGAAGCATGGACTGTGAGTGGCACGGCTGGTGAGTGGCATGGTCTGTGAGTGGCACGGCTCGTGAGTGGAATGGTCTGTGAGTGGCACGGCTGGTGAGTGGCATGGCTGGTGAGTGGCATGGTCTGTGAGTGGCATGGTCTGTGAGTGGCATGGTCTGTGAGTGGCAAGGCTGGTGAGCGGCACGGCTGGTGAGTGGCACGGCTGGTGAGTGGCATGGTCTGTGAGTGGCACAGTCTGTGAGTGGCATGGTCTGTGAGTGGCATGGCTGGTGAGTGGCATGGTCTGTGAGTGGCATGGTCTGTGATTGGCATGGTCTGTGAGTGGCAAGGTCTGTGAGTGGCACGGCCGGTGAAGTGCATGGTCTGTGAGTGGCACGGCTGGTGAGTGGCATGGCTGGTGAGTGGCACGGTCTGTGAATGGCATGGTCTGTGAGTGGCACGGCTGGTGAGTGGCACGGCTGGTGAGTGGCACGGCTGGTGAGTGGCATGGCTGGTGAGTGGCATGGTCTGTGAGTGGCATGGCTGGTGAGTGGCATGGCTGGTGAGTGGCACGGTCTGTGAATGACATGGTCTGTGAGTGGCACGGCTGGTGAGTGGCACGGCTGATGAGTGGCACGGCTGGTGAGTGGCATGGCTGGTGAGTGACATGGTCTGTGAGTGGCATGGTCTGTGACTGGCATGGCTGGTGAGTGGCACGGCTGGTGAGTGGAACGGCTGCTGAGTGGCACGGCTGGTGAGTGGCACGGTCTGTGAGTGGCACGGTCTGTGAGTGGCACGGTCTGTGAGTGGCATGGTCTGTGAGTGGCACGGCTGGTGAGTGGTATGGCTGGTGAGTGGCATGGTGTGTGAGTGGCATGGTCTGTGAGTGGCACGGTCTGTGAGTGGCACGGTCTGTGAGTGGCATGGTCTGTGAGTGGCACGGCTGGTGAGTGGCACGGTCTGTGAGTGGCACGGTCTGTGAGTGGCATGGTCTGTGAGTGGCATGGTCTGTGAGTGGCATGGCTGGTGAGTGGCATGGCTGGTGAGTGGCACGATCTGTGAGTGGCATGGTCTGTGAGTGGCACGGCAGGTGAGTGGCATGGTCTGTGAGTGGCATTGCTGGTGAGTGGCATGGCTGGTGAGTGGCATGGTCTGTGAGTGGCATGGTCTGTGAGTGGCATGCCTGGTGAGTGGCATGGCTGGTGAGTGGCATGGTCTGTGAGTGGCATGGTCGGTGAGTGGCATGGTCTGTGAGTGGCATGGCTGGTGAGTGGCACGGCTGGTGAGTGGCACGGCTGGTGAGTGGCACGGCTGGTGAGTGGCACGGTCTGTGACTGGCACGGTCTGTGAGTGGCACGGTCTGTGAGTGGCAAGGACTGTGAGTGGCACGGCTGGTGAGTGGCACGGCAGGTGAGTGGCACGGCTGGTGAGTGGCACGGCTGGTGAGTGGCATGGCTGGTGAGTGGCACGGCTGGTGAGTGGCACGGTCTGTGACTGGCACGGTCTGTGAGTGGAACGGTCTGTGAGTGGCACGGTCTGTGAGTGGCATGGCTGGTGAGTGGCACGGCTGGTGAGTGGCATGGCTGGTGAGTGGCATGGTCTGTGAGTGGCATGGCTGGTGAGTGGCATGGTCTGTGAGTGGCATGGTCTGTGAGTGGCATGGCTGGTGAGTGGCACGGCTGGTGAGTGGCACGGCTGCTGAGTGGCACGGCTGGTGAGTGCACGGCTGGTGAGTGGCACGGTCTGTGAGTGGCACGGTCTGTGAGTGGCACGGTCTGTGAGTGGCATGGACTGTGAGTGGCATGGTCTGTGAGTGGCACGGTCTGTGAGTGGCATGGTCTGTGAGTGGCATGGTCTGTGAGTGGCATGGCTGGTGAGTGGCATGGTCTGTGAGTGGCATGGTGTGTGATTGGCATGTCTGGTGAGTGGCACGTTCTGTGAGTGGCATGGTCTGTGAGTGGCATGGTCTGTGAGTGGCATGGCTGGTGAGCGGCACGGCTGGTGAGTGGCACGGCTGGTGCGTGGCATGGCTGGTGAGTGGCATGGCTGGTAGTGGCACGGCTGGTGAGTGGCACGGTCTGTGAGTGGCACGGTCTGTGAGTGGCATGGCTGGTGAGCGGCACGGCTGGTGAGTGGCACGGCTGGTGCGTGGCATGGCTTGTGAGTGGCATGGCTGGTGAGTGGCACGGCTGGTGAGTGGCACGGTCTGTGAGTGGCACGGTCTGTGAGTGGCATGGACTGTGAGTGGCACGGCTGGTGAGTGGCATGGTCTGTGAGTGGCACGGCTGGTGAGTGGCATGGTCTGTGATTGGCACGGCTGGTGAGTGTCATGGCTGGTGATTGGCATGGTCTGTGAGTGGCATGGTCTGTGATTGGCATGGTCTGTGAGTGGCATGGCTGGTGAGTGGCATGGCTGGTGAGTGGCACGGTCTGTGAGTGGCATGGTCTGTGTGTGGCACGGCTGGTGAGTGGCATGGTCTGTGAGTGGCATGGCTGGTGAGTGGCATGGCTGGTGAGTGGCATGGTCTGTGAGTGGCATGGTCTGTGCGTGGCATGCCTGGTGAGTGGCATGGCTGGTGAGTGGCATGGTCTGTGAGTGGCATGGTCTGTGAGTGGCATGGTCTGTGAGTGGCACGGCTGGTGAGTGGCACGGCTGGTGACTGGCATGGTCTGTGAGTGGCATGGTCAGTGTGTGGCACGGCTGGTGAGTGGCATGGCTGGTGAGTGGCATGGTCTGTGAGTGGCACGGTCTGTGAGTGGCACGGTCTGTGTGTGGCATGGTCTGTGAGTGGCATGGTCTGTGAGTGGCATGGCTGGTGAGTGGCACGGCTGGTGAGTGGCATGGTCTGTGAGTGGCATGGTCTGTGTGTGGCATGGCTGGTGAGTGGCATGGCTGGTGAGTGGCATGGTCTGTGAGTGGCATGGTCTGTGAGTGGCACGGTCTGTGAGTGGCACGGTCTGTGAGTGGCACGGCTGGTGAGTGGCATGGTCTGTGAGTGGCATGGTCTGTGAGTGGCATGGTCTGTGAGTGGCACGGCTGGTGAGTGGCATGGTCTGTGAGTGGCATGGTCTGTGAGTGGCACAGCTGGTGATTGGCATGGTCTGTGAGTGGCATGGTCTGTGAGTGGCATGGTCTGTGAGTGGCACGGTCCGTGAGTGGCATTATCTGTGAGTGGCATGGTCTGTGAGTGGCATGGTCTGTGAGTGGCATGGCTGGTGAGTGGCATGGTCTGTGAGTGGCATGGTCTGTGAGTGGCATGGCTGGTGAGTGGCACGGTCTGTGAGTGGCATGGTCTGTGAGTGGCATGGTCTGTGAGTGGCATGGCTGGTGAGTGGCACGGCTGTTGAGTGGCATGGCTGGTGAGTGGCATGGCTGGTGAGTGGCACGGCTGGTGAGTGGCACGGTCTGTGAGTGGCACGGTGTGTGAGTTGCATGGACTGTGAGTGGAACGGCTGGTGAGTGGCATGGTCTGTGAGTGGCACGGCTGGTGAGTGGCATGGTCTGTGAGTGTCACGGCTGGTGAGTGGCATGGCTCTTGAGTGGCATGGTCTGTGAGTGGCACGGTCTGTGAGTGGCATGGTCTGTGAGTGGCATGGCTGGTGAGTGGCACGGCTGGTGATTGGCACGGCTGGTGAGTGGCACGGTCTGTGAGTGGCACAGTCTGTGAGTGGCATGGTCTGTGAGTGGCACGGCTGGTGAGTGGCATGGTCTGTGAGTGGCATGGTCTGTGAGTGGCACGGTCTGTGAGTGGCACGGCCGGTGAGTGGCATGGTCTGTGAGTGGCATGGTCTGTGAGTGGCATGGCTGGTGAGTGGCATGGCTGGTGAGTGGCACGGTCTGTGAGTGGCATGATCTGTGAGTGGCACGGTTGGTGAGTGGCATGGCTGGTGAGTGGCACGGCTGGTGAGTGGCATGGCTGGTGAGTGGCATGATCTGTGAGTGGCATGGTCTGTGAGTGGCACGGCTGTGAGTGGCATGGTCTGTGAGTGGCATGGTGTGTAAGTGGCATGGTCTGTGAGTGGCATGGCTGGTGAGTGGCATGGCTGGTGAGTGGCATGGTCTGTGAGTGCCACGGCTGGTGAGTGGCACGGCTGGTGAGTGGCACGGCTGGTGAGTGGCATGGCTGGTGAGTGGCATGGTCTGTGAGTGGCATGGTCTGTGAGTGGCATGGCTGGTGCGTGGCATGGCTGGTGAGTGGCACGGTCTGTGAGTGGCATGGTCTGTGAGTGGCACGGCTGGTGAGTGGCATGGCTGGTGAGTGGCACGGCTGGTGAGTGGCATGGCTGGTGAGTGGCATGGTCTGTGAGTGGCATGGTCTGTGAGTGGCATGGCTGGTGAGTGGCATGGCTGGTGAGTGGCACGGCTGGTGAGAGGCATGGCTGGTGAGTGTCACGGTCTGTGAGTGGCACGGTCTGTGAGTGGCACGGTCTGTGAGTGGCATGGTCTGTGAGTGGCACGGCTGGTGAGTGGCATGGCTGGTGAGTGGCATGGTCTGTGAGTGGCACGGTTTGTGAGTGGCACGGTCTGTGAGTGGCATGGACTGTGAGTGGCATGGTCTGTGAGTGGCATGGTCTGTGAGTGGCACGGCTGGTGAGTGGCATGGCTGGTGAGTGGCATGGTCTGTGAGTGGCACGGTTTGTGAGTGGCACGGTCTGTGAGTGGCATGGACTGTGAGTGGCACGGTCTGTGAGTGGCATGGTCTGTGAGTGGCACGGCTGGTGAGTGGCATGGCTGGTGAGTGGCACGGTCTGTGAGTGGCACGGTTTGTGAGTGGCACGGTCTGTGAGTGGCATGGACTGTGAGTGGCATGGTCTGTGAGTGGCATGGTCTGTGAGTGGCATGGCTGTTGAGTGGCATGGCTGGTGAGTGGCATGGTCTGTGAGTGGCATGATCTGTGAGTGGCATGGCTGGTGAGTGGTATGGCTGGTGAGTGGCACGGCTGGTGAGTGGCACGGCTGGTGAGTGGCACGGCTGGTGAGTGGCACGGTCTGTGAGTGGCACGGTTTGTGAGTGGCACGGTCTGTGAGTGGCATGGACTGTGAGTGGCACCGCTGGTGAGTGGCACGGCTGGTGAGTGGCACGGCTGGTGAGTGGCATGGCTGGTGAGTGGCACGGCTCGTGAGTGGCACGGCTCGTGAGTGGCACGGCTCGTGAGTGGCATGGTCTGTGAGTGGCATGGCTGGTGAGTGGTACGGCTGGTGAGTGGAATGGCTGGTGAGTGGCATGGTCTGTGAGTGGCACGGTCTGTGAGTGGCATGGCTGGTGAGTGGCACGGCTGGTGAGTGGCATGGCTGGTACGTGGCATGGTCTGTGAGTAGCATGGCTGGTGAGTGGCATGGCTGGTGAGTGGCATGGCTGGTGAGTGGCATGGTCTGTGAGTGGCATGGTCTGTGAGTGGCACGGCTGGTTAGTGGCACGGTCTGTGAGTGGCACGGTCTGTGAGTGGCACGGTCTGTGAGTGGCATGGACTGTGAGTGGCACGGCTGGTGAGTGGCATGGCTGGTGAGTGGCACGGTCTGTGAGTGGCATGGACTGTGAGTGGCATGGTCTGTGAGTGGCATGGTCTGTGAGTGGCATGACTGGTGAGTGGCATGGCTGGTGAGTGGCATGGCTGGTGAGTGGCACGGTCTGTGAGTGGCACGGTCTGTGAGTGGCATGGACTGTGAGTGGCACGGCTGGTGAGTCGCACGGCTGGTGAGTGGCACGGCTGGTGAGTGGCATGGCTGGTGAGTGGCATGACTGGTGAGTGGCACAGCTGGTGAGTGGCATGGTCTGTGAGTGGCATGGTCTGTGAGTGGCATGGCTGGTGAGTGGCACGGCTGGTGAGTGGCATGGCTGGTGAGTGGCATGGTCTGTGAGTGGCACGGTCTGTGAGTGGCACGGTCTCTGAGTAGCATGGTCTGTGAGTATCACGGCTGGTGAGTGGCATGGTGTGTGAGTGGCATGCCTGGTGAGTGGCACGGCTCGTGAGTGGCATGGCCAGCTGGCCGACCCACTGGTAACGAGGTCATTTGGCCTGCAGGCCGATGTGTGAATGGAGCACCACACAGACCCTGCTGGGTGGGCTGTGTGCTCTCAGCTCCTGGGACTGATGAAGACCCTCCCCAGAGCAAATGCTCAGCCCTCGACACCGGGCTGCGTCCCAGTGGGGACTTGAACCACACCATCTGCCCCCGGCCGTGGAGGCCGGAAGCCCAGGTCTGAGACGGCCTGGTCACCTTGAGGGTGTCCGTGCCCCGTGCTCTCCAGAGGGGAGCCAGCTCTGTCTCTGGGCAGGACACCTATCCTGACCTGGGCGCTGCCTCCTGACCTCATCTAACCTGGCGACCTCCAGGCCCACTGCGACCTTGAGGCCCACCTCCATGGGGATGACATCGCCATTGTCCTGGGGGTCTGGGCTCTTGAGGGCCTTCCCAGAGGGTTGGCTTGGCTTGTCCACAGCTGAGATGGTCAGCTCCCAGCACATGAGCTGGGAGCTGCAGGGAGTGCTGTGCAGGAGGGCACCCCAGCTTCCGCAGTCTCAGTGCGCGTGTGCACACCCCTTCCTGGGTGCACATGTGCAGGGCTGTGTGCCGGCGCCCTCTGGGCTTCCTGTCTCCTGGCTTCCTGGCCTGGGGCACACACGTGGTGTGCCTTCTCCTCCAGCTCTCTCTGTTACAGGCAGGGTACTGGGAGAGCAAGGTGAGGCCAGGCCAGCGGCCACAGAGGGTCATGAGGCCTGCCATCTGGGTTTAGTGACCCTCGGGGGCTTGCATTTCCCAAGGGCCATGATGGTTTCCAAGAAGCCAGAGCTCCTCTGCACAAGGGGGAGGACATGTGTGGTGGCCACTTGATTCTGTGGCCATCACCAGGCCGTGGAACCAGAGGTAAGAAGGGGACTGTGGGCAGACTGCCAGAGGACACTGCAGGACTCGGAGTCTTACCACACAGAGTGAGCAGCGCCTGTCCCTTGCAGCTGCAACGGGGATGGCAGCTGGGGTCAGAGGAGGGAGTGGCCCTTCCCTCCCAGGCCCACTCCAGGCTACAAATCTCCCCAGGGCTCTTGGCAGGGAACCCCAGGGCTCATGGTGGGACAGAGTCGGCAGGGACCTGAGCAGGGACGAGGCCAGGCCACAGTCATCCCTCACTGGCACTGCCTGGCCTGGGTGCCCGGGTCCTGGGCTGTGGTCCCGGGAGCTATGAGCTGCAGGCCCAGAGAACACGCAGGCAGCAGCCAGAGCGCAGGGGCAGGCAGACTATTCCCAGCCCGTGTCCACGCCACTGGGCCTGGTGATACCAGCCCTGCCCAAGATAAGCAAGGCCCCCAGAGCCTGGCGCCTGCTTGCTCCCTGTGTCTGTGCCCCTCACCTGGGGAAGGGGGTTCCCTGGCTTCAGGCGGGGGCGAGGCGGGGCCTGGAGCCGGGCATCCACAGCTTGTGAGGAGAGGGGAACAAGCCCCTGGGATGCGAGAGCTGGCCCAGTAGCCTCCGTGTTAGACATGTGTGGGCAAGCACAGACAGGCAGGCATGGGCGGGCCACCCGGGCTCAGGGCAGGTGTGGGGACCTGTGCCAGCTCCCAAGCAGCCCCTCGGAGAACCCACCTGCCCCAGAGGGCATCTGGAGGTGATCCATGCTCCTTCCCATCTGCCTCCTGCTGGGGAGTGGCCCTGGGAGACTACTGAGGTTTGTGAGGGACACAGGGGCCCAGTGGGGCATGGACTACGTCATGGGAAGGGGCTTGACACAGGCCTGGGATGGCCGGAGTCTGCTCGTGTCGGTGTTTAATGCCACTGCCAAGCCCAGCACTGTGGAAGGCCGTGGTGTGGGTGGACAGAGGATGCAACTCAAGCTGCTAAGTCATGGTGTCACAAGAGGCCCACATGGTCATCTCTGCTCACCCAGCAGCGGTCAGACAATCCTGGGGGCAGAAGCCAGGCTCTCAGGGTTGAGCCAGGCCCTGGGTGACCCAGAGTCCACTTATTCAGGGTAGGTGTGAGTGGGTCTGAAATAGGGGAGTCAGCTGGGGCTGGGGGCTGGGGACCGCACGGGACCCTGCAGGGACAGAACAGGCCAGGTGCTGGGGTCTTGGGGACAGTGACCACATCCTCAGTGAGGGACCCTGCAGGATATTCCCTGATGCCCCCAGAATCCCAGACCACGGGTTTGGTGTAGCCCCCCCCGCCCCCGTGCGTGGACACCTCCAGGGGCTGAGCTCTTGTCTGCAGGAGTGCAGGGGCACCTGGGAGGGGCTGCAAGGCTGGACTGCAGGCAGAGGGGCAGGGCCTTGCGGACAGGGCAGGCGAGGCTACTCACCCTGTCCCTGCTGGGCGCCGGGAACTGGTGCTCAGGCTGCGCTCCTCTGCTTGGTGTCTCAGTCCATCCCAGCCTCTGGCAGCCCTTGGCCAGGGGAGCCCAGGTGGAGGCCACAGCCAGCTGGAGGACCCTCCCTGAGGAGCCCCTGTGGCTAGAGCTGGGGCGGAGGCTTCTGCTGTCCGTCCCTCAGGCCTCACCAGAGGGCCCTGGGCAGGTGTGCTGCGGCCAGGAGCGGAGGAGGGCACTGGGCAAGGAAGTGGGAGCTGCCGCCCGAAGCTGGGGAGTCTGCCTCAGTCCTGGGGCCCCTGGAGCTGCCCTGGGAGGTCTCAACTGCTCCAGCAGCAGCACAGCTCAGCTCCCTCCCTTCCCTACCCCTCGGACAGACGCGGGTTTGCAGGTGCGCAGGGACGCGCACTCAGGCCCATCTGTGAGGGGCTGGGGCACCCCACGGCCCAGGCCTCAGGGCACGTTTGGGCTGGGCACTCACAGAGTGGTCCACATTGGAGCCAGTACCCCCCAGGCCAGTCCAGGAGGGCTTTGCCCCTGGAAGGGCTTCGTTTGAGGTGGGGCTGGTTGGCTGAGAGCCAACCGTGAGTGGCAGTGGCAGTGGACGTGCTGGGACCTTGGCCAACATGGGGCTGTGGGGGCCCATGGCAGAGCCGTGACCTCCCCGACCCCTTCATGGGCACCCACTCTGTCAGTGAAACTCCAACCCTAAAAATGGCAGAGTGGCCGCCACGGAGTGTGCTGACCTGTGAGCAGCCCGTGCCTGAGGCCTGAGTGTGAGTGGGTTCTTATAGATGGACACCCAGAGGGGACAGAGACAGACAGGGAGGTGCAAGGGGGCAGAGGAGAGACAGAGACCAAGACAGAGGGTGCAGGAAGACCTCCCTAAGGCAGGGGGCGAGTGGGAGAGGGAGCATGGAGGACCTGAGGGTCACACCGGCCAACGGGAGGGACAGGGCCACCAGCCTGCTCCTGGGACCCCTGCCAGCCACCACTCTCAAGCATCAGCCACCACTGCAGCTCCAGCGCCAGAGGCGGGTGACACAGAGGGAAGGCTCCCCGCACTGGAGGGGCTTGGTGGCAGTGCAGAGGCAGTGGGCATGGGTTCCTCCTTCTAGGCCCGGCCCCTCACATGGGGGACGTGTGTCCACCCGCTCCCATCCCGCCCCGGCCACTCGTGGCCGACTGTGCCCCACTGACACATCCCTGGGCCCATCCCCCAGAGAGCAGAGCCGAACAGGGAGAAACGGACTCATGTCCAGAAAACCACATTTACCAGCCACACACAACTAAAAAAAGCAAATTACATAAACCATCTGGTTTGTCTAATAAATAGAGCTGCATAAATGGCTAAGACCAGTTTCTAAACAAATACTCAAATAAAATGAAAACCAGCCATTGTTCAGGAACAAAGGTATAATCAAATTCTAATTTTCTATTCCAATAAACATCTTTGAATTAATGCCTATTCCACTAATTATGAAGGTTTTATTAGTGTTCTACTTGATTAATAAAGCACAAAACACAGATTACGTAGAATGCGGCTGTCATTTCCCCGCGGAGAGCACTTGGGTGGTTTCGTGCCTGCATTTAAATGGAGGAGCCAGACAAGCAGAGACAAAGGGAGGGTGGGGCGGCGGCTGGGAAACCGCTTCAAAACTGTTAAGTCAAATTTGAAAGGAAAAAAAAATGAAGTGTCCTCCTGCAGTTTTATCAATTGACACGGCCAGTAAAATAAATCAACAGCGCCAGCTTAAATGTCAGGCCGAGCAGGCGCCCCCCGGGCCCCTCCCGCGGGGATGAGGGCTGGTCTGCAGCTGCCCAGCAGCAGGGCCACGAGTGGGCGACATCCAAGGATGGTGACACCCCAACGCACGGCCCCAGGGCCAACAAGCTCGCTGGCAGGACTGCGGTTCCCCAGGCCGAGGGTGACGTGGGCTTTCAGAGGAGACAGGAAAGCCCTGCAGTGGCCCCAGTGGAGAGAGCAGTCCCCAGGCTGGGAGGAGCCTCTCCTGGGGAATGTGCAGCTGGTGGTGAGCCCAGTGGGCTGCAAGGGGGCAGCAGAGTGTGCATGACCCTGCGGGCCCCGGTTCCAGCCATCCCTGCAGACCAGCCGTGCCCCCCTCATTAGGCTTGTGCACCTGGGAGGGACGGCGGGCATCTTTGGAGACAACGGGGGTGCGTGCGTGGTTGCACATAGGCCGGCGTTCCTGGGTATTCACCTCCATTCCAGTAGCTGAGAAGAGCAGGTTTGTGGCCTTTCCACCAAGGTGAGCATCCGGCACTTCTCATACGAGGAGTGACGATGGTACAAGGAGTGACGAACGTATGTGTAGGGATGGTACATGGAGGGGCGGCACGTGGAGGGACGGCACGGGGAGGGACATTCACAGGTCTTTACACTCTGGAAGAGCACCTCTAACCATAGTTTTCCACGGTCATAAGCAAGGATTTCGTAAACCCAGCCCTGAGTTTGCCGGAGGACTGAGCCCCACGGTGTGGAGATGGCGGACCCAAGAAGCCACCAAGCTCTGTGAAGAGCAGAGGGGAGCCGGACATCCGGGCAATGGGGTGAGCGCCAGCCGTGAGAGCAGAGCCCCTCTCTGGGCGCCAGCCTGCTCTGCTGGATGCCATTTGCACCATCTGCCCATGCCTGGCCAGGTGTGTAGCTCACCACCTGCCCACTGTAAGGTGGGGTGGCCCAGTCGCCGCCCCGACCCTCTTCGATGACGTCCATTCTGGGGAAGAGTTTCTTGGCACGTTGAGGGAACTCAGGTCCAAGGGACTTCATGTACTGTTCTCTTTTACCACATGTCCTGGTTGATCCGGGAGCCCCTGGGGCCAGTGACCACATCTCGCACCCCAGTCAGGGACAGGTCAGCTTCTACCAGGTGCTGGCCCTGCTGGTGGGAGAAAACCCTCCTGGTGGTGGGGGTCTCGACACCACCCTGACCCAGCTTGCGTCCCTATAATGCAGTTCCTGAGATTGGGTACTTACAGAGTTAATTTAGCTCAGTTTAGAGGTTCAAGGGTGTGGCCCTGGCTCTGGTGGGACCTCGTGGTGGATGGCCTCAGTGGCAGGAGCACGTGACAGAGGGAGGTTGCCAGGTGACCCAGGGTCAGCTGCTCTTGTGAGGACTAACTACGTGGGGTGGCCCAGTCGCCGTCCTGTCCCTCTTGGATTAGTCAGGCCTCAAGCCGGGGCTGAGGGCCCACCCCTAGGCCACACCCCGCCCCTGCCCCCAGGCCAAGTTTCCAATGCATGGACCCTCCACATCAGAACTGGCAGGACCGCCCAGACCACAGGCCCTGCTGGGGAGGGACACCACCCCTGGGCGATGGCTTCAGACAGGGCCTTGTGCCCCTTGGAACTGGCCCCTGACCCGGGGTTGGCAGCAAAGCCCAAGCCCTTGGTGGCCACAGCCTGGGAGGCTGGGCAGGGGCGCCCACCCTGTGGGGGGTTCCTGGGTGTGCTGGCTGGACTCAGCTGGACCTGTTTTCCTCTGGGCTCGTCTGCTGGCTTTTGTGGCAGGCGGGTGCTCGGCCTCTTCTCGTTCACACTGGAGTCCTCTGCTGTGGCCATCTGTCCAGCCCTGACGGGCCCTGTGACTGGACCCGCATGTCCAAGTGGTTTCTTCTTTCAGTCTTCTCTGGAAGCTGCCCTTGTTAGTGAGGGTCCTCTTTATGCCACTTGGAGTTCTAGACTGACCTTGAAGCTCCTCGTGGCCATCGCCGCACCCCCATATGCCGGGGGTCCCTCTGACTGCCGTCCATACCTTGGGTGCTCTGTGATTGTTTATTAAGAGCCAATCTCTGCTGGGTGCCGGAGCGCCTGCCTGTGTTCCCAACAACTCAGCAGGTTGAGGCAGGAGGGTCCCGAGGTCACGGCCAGCCTGGGCCACTTGGCAAGTCCCTGTCTCAGAACCAGAATGAAAAGAGCTGGGGTGTGGCTCCGTGGGAGGGCCTTGCCCAGCACTGACACGTGCGACAGGGACAAAGAGCTGGCCCCTAGGGTTGTCCTGCCTGCGACTGTGGCAGGTCCCCAGGTGAGTTTCCCTTCCTTGTCTGAGGCCCCCGAGTCTCCCTGGGCAGGGGTCAGTGTTCCACCTTAACTTTCCAGCGTGGACCCTGGGGCCCTGTGGGCAGGATGGTCTGCCTTTCTTCTGCCAGCTGGTGGGATGGGCCCCAGCTGGCAGGGCTCACAGATGGTTAGGATTTAGGAATTTTGTAGACTGGTTTTTGGATAGTTGCTCATTAAAAACTAATGTTTATGTTAACCGATAAGTTACAGCAACTACCCAAGGTCATGGAGAAGGACTTGCTGCCCACAGCACACAGAAGCCAGAATCAGGCACCAGGTGTCTGCAAAGAGGGAAAGCTTCACCGTGCAGCGCACCGCGAGGAGGCGGGCAGCCGGGTGCTGCCACCTGCTCCCTGGCCTGGGTGCGCAGCTCACCAGAGGGCAGGGAGCTGCTGTGGGCGAAGGCTGCATGTCTCTCCTGAGGGGAGGCAGCTTCTGCCTGGGGGGTCCTGAGCTGTGACGTCACTGACCAGAATGAGTGGGCTTCTAATCCTCACGTCCATGGCTGGAAGGCCGGCCCCACCTGCTAGGGTCCTGGTGAGAGGCCCGCAGGGTTTTCCTGGAAGACAGCTTGAGGACCTTGTTGTTGAAGGGCCTTTTCGAAACCTGGTCACTTCCCCTTCTTGGCAGGGTGGGGATGGGACCAGGACCTGGGCCTGTAGGCGAGTGCCCTACCCCTGAGCCACACCCCCAGCCCATTTTATTGTCTGATCAAGTCCACCAGGCTGGCCTGGAACCTGTGATCCTCTGCCTCGGCCCCCTCGAGTGGCCACTGTTTTGAGTGACTTGCCACTGTGTCCAGTGGTGTCTGCTCCTCCTGGGGTGCCCCTGCTCGCCTTGACCCCTGAGGCCACTCACAGAGGTGTTCTAATCTCCGTCGGAGGCAGACAGTCAGGATGGGGCTACGCTGAAGGTGCGGTCCGTATTCCCATGGGAACTCTGGCCAAGGGACGGAGCTCCATGGCTCTCAGAGCCACCTTGTGCCAGCACCAGGGCCACAGAAGTGCTGTCGGGCCTGCTTACCTCCAAGGGAGGTGGCATGAGCTCCGGTGTGCTTTTTCAGAGCACCTGAAGCTGTGCACTGGCTCCAGGCCCCCACCCTGGGGTGCATTGGACGCTCCTCCCACATGGCCAGGGGCCTCTGCAGAGGGCACCCTAGGAGGTCTTTCTTTAGGGCTCCACCACACACTAGGCATCTTAAAACAGAAAGTGTTGATGATTGACAGCAGGAGCCGGGCTCGCACTCCCCCTCCACTCACAGCCCTGTCCCCGAGGGGCTTCACTGTGCTGCTGGTGGGTCCAGCACAGCCAGCCAGCAGCGTGCCCGCGCAGGAAGAGCACACGCCTTAATCCTGGCAGGCTGCAGACTCGGGGAGGGACCCACGAGGGGAAAGGACTGGAAGCCCGTTGTGACAGAGGCCAGCTGCTTAGGATAGGCCCCAGACAAATGGGGCCCAGCACCCCCTGGAGTGTGTGTGTGGGTGCTATCAGGAATGGTCTGATTTGGGATCCACCTGCTCCCTGACCTAATTTCCCAAATTGTCAAGAAGGAAAGAGCCTGAGCCATACCCAATGGTGCCTCCCCTGGGACCTGGCGCTGTCTCCAGGGTGTGTTCCTGAGATGTGTGTACCCGTGTGGACCACTGAGCTCAGAGGCCGTCCCCAGGTGGGCAGAGCCGGGGAGGGGGAGCAGTCCTGAGGGCCGGCCGTCCAGGTGGGTGTCAGGGCCTAGGAGTAGTGCATCGTGACCAAGTCAGGCCACTCCAACCTGGCCATCTGAATGTTCAGTATCTTAGGACACACAGATGGACAGGGAAAACCTTGCTCTCCCTCCCAAATAAAGACAATCCAGTGTCAAGTTAGCAGTTTAATTATGACACAATTAAATGTATTTATAGATCTCACACTGGAGGATTTCCTTTGAAACATGAGAAGGTAGAAATTACAGGTAGGCATATGCTTCTATATTCAGATAAAGTCATTTCTAATAATCATTATTTAAATTCCAGATAGCGAGAGATGATTTTGGAAGAGAGAAGACAGATTAAACAGATACACGACACCATGGAAAGACAGAACATGATTTTGGCATCTCTCTCCCAGTATGGTGGCCCTGCTCACCATGTGACCGAGACCCGCCATCAGAGCTGGTGCTGGGACACGCCAGACAGGCTCTTTTCACACTTAGCCCACAAATGGATCTACAGCCACTGCGACACCTCTGTGCCCTCCTGGACGCTAGCCTTCTGAGGTTAGTGAAGTGGACTTTCCTGTGTCTGGCAGGAGGAGGTAAATCTGATGCTCAGATGTTATTTTGGCAAATCCGAATTATCTAGAAAATGAGGGTTTCATTAAGCAATCCCAGGAGGACCAGAGGCTTCGGTTTCATTCTCCAGGGGTCTGTCCCTGGAGATGGGGATGGGCTCACAGGCTCTCTGCACCTGCTCTTCCCCGGGGTGGGGGCTTTGGATGTTCCCTGGGGCCACCTGTGCAGGACAGAGCTGAGTGCTTGGGGACCCTGGGCCCTATTAAATGCCTACATTTGTTCTGACTGTGGTTATCTCATAGGAAAGTTCACTGGGGGCATCTGTTTTTGACATTTAAAACATGTCTCCAGCTGGGCTGTTCCCTGGCTTGGCAGAGGGAGGTGGTCATGGGAGGTCCTGGCCTCAGGAGGCCGCCTCTGCCCCGGGAAGGTATCTGCCAGGAGCCCCACTTTCTGTGCTTGGGGTAAGGGGTGGCTGGCAAGGCCACCCACAGTGCCCGGGGGGTGTGTAGGCACAGACCCAGAGGGCACAATGAGGTCTCTCATCTCCCCAAAGCTGTAGGACAAGGGTCCTGCCTTACTCTGTCCCAATGGCAGATGGTCTTACAGAGGGAGGAGCCGGGCCTCCTGCATCGCACCCTCCTCCAGCGTGTGGGTCTCGGCACATTCCCTTCCTGCAGACCACAGTGACGATAGAGTCGCGGTGTCATGGTTGTGACATCGCTGGCCATGAGAACATGAATGTGTGCTCTAGGAAGGAGCACCCGGAGCGTGAGAACAGGGGCACCGAACCTTCCCCTCCCCAGCTAGATGCTCCCACAAATCTACACGTTGGGTTCAATGAAACAACACATTTAGCCGCAGACCACGCCGTAGTGTGGGAGTTGGTGGCCCCGTAACTATGTGGTCACCACAGAAGACATGCAGAGCCAGGCTCCTGTGGCACTCCTGGGGGGTTCCTGGGGCGGGCTGTGCACCTACTGGGGAAGGGCCTTCAGGATGGCGTTCACCTCCTCTGCCACAGCGGTCAGCGCAAACTCAAACTGCTCCTGCGGAGGGGACGAGACGCGGGAGGAGACTGGGTGAGAGGGCTCCTTCCCACTCAGTGCCAGCCCCAGAGTTAGTTTGCAGACACTCTTTAGGGAAAAAGAACGGTCCCAGGTTTCAGTGGGAGCAACCAGAGCTCTGGGTTTGGGATGGACGCGGCTGGGGCTCATGGACTTCTGCAGAGCTCACTCAGGCCGCAGAGGACAGCCTGGTGCTCCACACAGGTGCCAGCAGGTGGGCACACCCTGGGACAGTCCTGACCAACAAGCCCCGAGCTGATCACCAGGGAACAGGAAGAGCCCAGGCAGCTGGGTCCCACCCAGGACACGGCCCCACTTGTCCCTGACTGCCCTGCTTGCAGGAGATGGGGGGAGAAGGATTTGGGAGGCCGTCCTGGACAGGCTCTGCTCCAGAGAAAGGCTCTGGTAGGCACAGGTGTGTTCCCTCCAGCCCCTGGTCACTCAGGGGCGTGGATCTGTGCTGACCTCCTGGTTTTGGTGGGATGATCTACGGTGTTGACATCTGGGGAAGCCTGGGGAAGGGTGCCTGGGGTCATCTGTATTAGTTCTGCATTTTTCTTTTGCAAGTATAAAATAATAATAATTTAAAAACCCAAACTAAGAAAACATCGAGTGTGCTGTAACTTCCAAAGCCCTTTCATGATAACCACGGAAGACTTTGGTGGTATCTCTGCGTGCCACAGAGAGCAAGCGAGACCCACGCGGCTCGGCTCTGCCCACCAGGCCATCCCTGTCCGGCTCCCTAGCCGGGGTCAGCGTGGAAGTACCCACCTTGGGGGACAGAGGCCAGAGCGAGGGCCGGCAGCCTTAGTGGAAAGGTCTGGCTGGGGTGCGACCCTGAGTCCTCTGGTTCTGCTGGGAAGTCCTCTTTGTGGGAGGGGTTAATGAACGTTGCCTCGGAGCCTGGGTCGGCTCTGACAGTGCAGGCCAGCCCCACGCTCCATGAGGCCATCTTAAGAGACCTCTTCCAGTCAAGGCTGCCGCTCCGACCGCACAGGCCTCAGTTGTCCAGCTTCTTATTAGACCCAGCCACCAGCCAGGGACCCAGGGACCCAGGCCCCACCCAAGTGTGCTCTGGCCAGCCTACCCTGTGGTGCTCTGGCCAGCCTACCCTGTGGTGCCCGGTCCAGCAAGGAGCCTTCTTTCTTTCTTTCTTTTCTTTTTTCATTTTTTGAGGGGTGCCGGGGCCTCGCTCACACTAGGCAAACACCCCACCACTGAGCTACACCACTAGCTCCACTAAGGTCTTTATTAAACTAAAATCCTGTAGTTGAGGAAAGTAATTTTGCAAGGGCATCTTTTAAAAACCCATGCCCCTTGAGTGGGCCCTGGTGGCATCTGGGTCAGGGGCACACAGAGAAGGCAGAGAGCCCGGGTGCAGTGGCCTAGGTGTGTCTGTGGCCAGCCACGCGGGGCCTGGCTGCCAGGGGGCGGAGAGCACATCCACCTCTTTTCTAGCTGCTTCTAGCTCTGGCCAACCACGGCTAAAGAGCTCCTGTTTCCACCCTGGGGTCCCAACCTGGGCCTTTGGATAAGTCTGAGCTGCTTCGGGGTGTTCCAGTAGCCCTGCACACCCTGGAAACACTGAGATGAATGCGCTCTGTGGCCCCCACGTGGCACAGCTGAGGTGGAGGAGGTGTGCGTGTGGAGGTGGGGTGAGCTCAGGACCCCACACCCAAGGGTCCTGGGTTGCGATCGCTCCACCCCTGCCCCCACCACTTCAGTTCCCACCACCTGGGACTTGTCAGCATCTATTGATGCAGAACATATCCGTGTGGCTGCAGGAAGAGCCAGTGAGCCCTCAGGAAGCCCTGGCCACCCTTGCCCATGCTGTGGACACGCTCAGTCAGAGCAGAGGGCTGCATGTGGCTGATATTAAACCAGGCCTGATCCCCGCTCCTCTGAGGAGAACAGCCGCAGAGGGACACTGTCAATATCTCAAGTCCCCGAGGGCCGGCTGACAGTACCTTTGTCTGGACCATGCCTGGTCTCTGGTCCCTCAAGTGCTCCAGGGTCGCGGCGATATCAATCTCCTTAGCACCTGCAACAAACCACAAATTGGGCTGAGTCCAGAGCCAGGATAATCCATGCCGCATCTGTCAATCTCCGGCTATCAGGTTCCCTTTGGGCAAAGAGGCCAATTGAAAATTATTACACTCATCCCTCAGCCGCTTGGCAGGCAGCTGCGATCCCAGCGTTCATATAGAGAAATAAGGCGAGGGCAGCTTTCATTAGCATTAATTCAAGAAAGCGGGCTGAGAGCCGTGTTAAGTGCCTGTGCGGGTACTTATCGACAGCCAGCCGCCACAGGCCGAGGCGTCGCCGGCCTTTCTGGTGGCGTTGAGAGAACCCTGGTCGGAGGAAGCCGCGTATGTGCTTTGATTTTGATTCCATAGGATTATTCTCCTTTTAGAAAAGATCCGTCAGACCCATCTTTTCTACCTTAGTGCCTGCGTTTGAGAGCGTTCCAGAGCTGAAGGGGGGGTGACACCACCGTGGCCGTGTGCTCCGGCGGGGCTCGGGGCCGCGCCTGTCCTAAGGCGGGTGACGCTGGGTGCACACAGATGCTACCCGACTCTAAGTTCAACCCGAGTGTTTTCCACGCACACTCCTGCTTCCCAGTGTGTCAGGCTCCCTGAAGGACAGACAACCACGGGACGGATCCCAGCCCCTCAAGCTTGCTGTGGTTTAGACGGGAGACCCTAGTGGCACAGAGCAGGGCGGGAATCAGGAGCAGGGGCCCTGAAGTGGGCAGGGAGCCACCATGGGAACCCCACACAAGAGCCAGGAGTTCAGGGGCCGCGAGTGACCCCAGTGGGGAGCTGTGACCACCTGCTACCTGAGGTCTGGACTAGGGTCACGGCCCCTGGCAGCTGCAAGCAGGGGAACCAAAGAGACCCTGTGCAACCCAGGCTTGTTGGGACCAGCACCGAAACCCTGGAGAGCGTCACCAGAACCGGCAGCTTGCCCCCCATGCCCGTCAGGAGACTGGATCCACATGGCGGGGCCACATGGAGGGACTCCTGTGGCTCTGCTGTGACTGCGCTGCCGCAGGGATCAGCTGCCGTGGCTCTGGGACCGGGGGCTGAGTGACAGTGGCCTGCACATCACCTTCAGGGAGGAAGGCCAGAGTCCCTTGCCGCAGGCAACCAGAGAACAGGGGGGGTGGGCCGGAGGCCTGGGAGGAGAGGAATTCCAGCCCAGGTCCTGCTACTCAAAGGGACACAAGGCAAGAGCAGGGACAGCCCCGCCCAGCCCCGGCCGGGCACCCTTGGAGGCAGACAAGTCCTGTGCTCTGTGCCCCGGGTTTCTCCAGCCTCCCTTAGCAGCCAGCACCGTCCGTGGGGTCCGTGAATACGAGCGTCCACCAGCTTCCACGCTGCAGCTTTCCCAGCAGGACAGGGCTCCGCGGGGAAGCCAGTCCCTGGCAGGGTGGGTCTCGCTGCCACTCACTCAGTGTGAGCAAGTTGACGTCACGACCAGTCCAAGCCACCCAAAGTACACAGACAACACAGTCTCTGCACAGGGAGCCCCACAGCTGCCCCTCGCCCTCCCCAGCTGACCACACAGCACCAGCAGGCATTCACACCTGGGGACTGGCTGCCAGCACACCATGGGTCCGATAGGGAGAGTCACACTGGAGAGAGTAGCAGGGTGGAGCCTGGTGCAAAACCCAGGGCCCTCCCTGAGCTGCGCTGGCCCTGCATGGGGCATTCTACTGGGTGGGAAGCTGAGTTTAAAAGACCAAGTTCACGCAGATTGGTCCTGAGTGCTGAAAAGGCCTCTGGTCTCTGCCTCCCATGCTGCAGACCCAACTGCTGTGGGGCAGGGGGTGGGCAGCCAGCCCTCCCTCCAGAATGGGCAGTTAGGGCACCAGGAGACGTCCTGGTGACTCACGGTGGCGTAGGCACACC
Source organism: Urocitellus parryii (assembly GCF_045843805.1). NCBI lineage: Eukaryota > Metazoa > Chordata > Mammalia > Rodentia > Sciuridae > Urocitellus > Urocitellus parryii. The sequence goes on along the minus strand of NC_135533.1, from coordinate 1,568,013 downwards.
GCCATTACATGGATTCCAGGAACAAAGCCCTCCGTGAAGAACCAGATCTCAGTTGTGCTCGGGGCTGGCTTCCAGCCTCTACAGTGGCCACTCAGCCCCTGACCCACGAGCCTGAAGTTCGGGAGACAGAGGAGTGCTGTGAACTGTCCCACCTGACCGGAAACCTGAGGTCTTCCAAAGCCTGGGGTTGAGGGGCTCGTCTGGGACAGACTTGAGACAAATCACTGGTGGACCTGGTCACTGCTGGTGACCATGGAGGACATTTTTGTGAAGGCTACAGTTGAAACCCCTAGTTCTACGACCTTGGGGCACTTTTGGTTTTGAGGGCAAGTGAGAGAAGGAAGAGCTGACCTTGTGAGGTCACCTGGATGGGACACCAGAGTCCCTGAGCCTGAAACCACGCCTGAGTGGTGGGGGAAGTTGGATCAGTGCTGAAAACGAGCCAAGCACAGCAATGAGGACCCAGATTTGCCAGGTAAAGCCAGCTGTCTGAGAGATGTCCTCTAGCACAGCAGAGTGAGGAACCATGGGTTAGGTGCAGGGTGAGGGAAGCGCTTCAGTAGGTCCCACAGGTACAACCCCAGGAACGCACTGCCCTCGGGGAGCCACTCTGGGCAGGCCCCTGCCCAGCTGTCCAGCTCCTGACCACCAAGAGACCCTGTGCAACCAGAGTGGCGGGGCTGAGGCAGAAGGGCGGGCCTGTGGCCTGGCCACGCCAGGCAGGTGGTTTAGAGCGCTCTGGGAGTGCCTTGGCGTGCCTCCAAGAGAGTCCTCTCCTGGGGAGCCCCTTAGGTAGCACACACAGGTGCTGCCGGCCAATGCCATGTCCCCGGGAGCACAGGAGCAGCCCAGGACCTGGGCACTCTAGGGTCCCCAGGCGGGAGGCAAGACAGGGATCTCAGCCACGAGCGGGACTCTGGGTGCAAGTCCCCAGGAAAAATCGGCCCCCTTCTGAGGGCACCAAGCTTTGCCCCTCTGGGGACAGGTTGGGTCTGGGCCATGTCTCCAGGGATGGGACAGCGGTGTGGGCGCCAGGCCTCCTGCCAAGACCTGGGCGCCGTGTGCACTGGGCCGCCCTCTCCTGCCTGGCTTGCCTCCTTTCTGCCCTGACGCCCACCCTCTCCGCCGCCCGCCTGCTCTGCTGCACCTAAGTGGCCGCTGGGGAGCCGTCCAGGGCTGCTCTCACTTGATTCCCAGTTTCCAGAGCTCGCCAGTGCAGACGTTTACACATTGGTTAAATATATTTTTAAGACAGCAGAGGTTTTTCAGCTTTAGATAAAACCATTATCCAATAAGCAATAAACATTAAAATAACATTAGTATTAAAGTATTAAAACTATTTTTTACCAGGAAAGAATCAATTTGGAGTTAAGGAAACCACATAAATATGACCCTGGTGTGTCTTTAAGAGGTTGCTTTGATTTCTCCTGGAGTGGGTTATGGCCGAGGGTGGCCCCTCTCTGTCCAGGTGGGGGAGTGTGCTGGGGCCCTGCGGTCACTCCTCAGCACGCCCAGGAGGGATTGTTCAATAAGCCCAGATTCGTTTCATTGCAGATCTCAGACCCCTGGGTCTGCAGACTGGGACTGCCAAGCGTTCCCTTTCCTTGAAAGTACAAAGGACACTCTGTATCAAATGTCCACAAAGAAGGCCTGCATTTTGAGTGAGTAAATGTTCCTGGTTCCACCTTCTGGACCAACTGAGCAAACCTCCTTTCCTCACTGCAGGCATTTGAAGGAGATAATGGGGATTATTCTGACCCCAAAAGAAACCAGTTGGAAGAGCTCCTACCTCCCAGGAGGCCAGCAGAGTGTCTCCTGTGTCCAGTCTGGGATTGTCTTGTTCTCTGTTGCTTGGAGCTGGGTTCCCAGGGGCTGAACCCTGCAGGTCAAGACACCTGGCAGAGCCAGACTGGCACTGAGCTGGGTGAGGGCCACACAGCCGGAGGCCCCTCCTGTTCAGCAAGACAAACCCTGGCTGCAGGTGACAGGAGTCAGGGACACTCTGTCTTCCTCCACCAAGGTAGCCCTGACACTCGCCAAGCCAAGCCGCAGCGCTGCCTGCTGGGACCAACCACACACATGTGTATGCACACACATCCATGCACACACCTGCATCCATCACACCCAGACACACACATGTACACCCTCACACATCTGTATCCATCACACCCACATAACATGCACACCCACGCACACACCTGCACCCATCACACCCATATAACATGCACACTCATGCACACACCTGCACCCCTCACACCCATATAATGTGCACACTCATGCACACACCTGCACCCCTCACACCCATATAACATGCACACTCATGCACACACCTGCACCCCTCACACCCATATAATGTGCACACTCATGCACACACCTGCACCCCTCACACCCATATAACATGCACACTCATGCACACACCTGCACCCCTCACACCCATATAATGTGCACACTCATGCACACACCTGCACCCCTCACACCCATATAACGTGCACACTCATACACACATCACACCCAGATACACCCACATAACATGCACACTCACGCACACACCTGCACCCATCACACCCACATAATGTGCGCACTCACACACATACCTAGACACACAGGCACCCATCATTCCTAGACACACAGGCCTACCCATGCAAATACATGCATCCATCACACCCAGACACATACCTGCATACCCACATATACACCTGTACCCCATCACACCCAGATGCACACATGCACACCCACGCACACCTGCACCCATCACACCCAGACAAATGCACACACCTGCACCCCTCACACACAAACACACAAAGCACACCCACATACAACCTGTACCCCATCACACCCAGACACACACATGTACCCCCATGCACACACTTACACCCATCACACCTAGATACATTGCACACACCCACGCACACACCTGCACCCATCACACCCAGACACATACGTGCACACCCACGCACACATCTGCACCCCCATCACACAGACATACATGCATACCCCCACACACACCTGTACCTATCACACCCAGACACACACATGCACACCCATGCACACACCTGCACCCCATCACACTCAGACACACACATGCACATCCACACACCCGCATCTGTACCCCATCACCCCCAGACACATGCACATACAACCATACACACACCTGTACCTATCACACCCAGACACATGCACATACACCCATGCACACACCTGCACCCATCACACCCAGACACACATGTGTACACCCACGTACACACCTGCACCCATCACTCCCAGATGCACAAGTGTACACCCATATATACCCTACACTCATGCCACATACACACCATATGAACACACCACACCCCCACATCACATGCACGTGCTCACCTCCATGCCCCACCCCTCACATCTCTCACACACACACTCTGTTCTGGGATTTCTGTTTTTACTTCACACTTTTCTGAATGACTCTAGCTAAAGACTTATGGAAATTATAAGAAGCCTTTTTGCTGACCTACATAAATTATAATCTCCTTTTTGCAACATTTTGTGGGATCAAAGGAGACCCCTTGGCTCCATGGTCCCTTGAAAATCAAGTGTATCCTACAAGACAAACCAGACACCATGTTCTTTCCTTTTGAAAAATATTCTAAATCATCTGGAGAAAGTAGGGTGCTTACAAGTCTTTGTAAAAATATAAACAAACAAGATGTAGGACTCTGCTCTAAGTCTCATCCTGGGGTGCCCAGAAGGACCGGAGCTGTGGGCAGCATCCTGACGATCTGACTTCTGGACCATCCAACAAGACTGCGCAGACCCCACGGCATGGACTCGCACACGGAGTTCTGCCTACATAAGCTGATGTGAGGATTAGTGGCTCCAAGTGACAGAGGTGTCCCCAGCGGTGGCTCTGCCCAGGGCAACACCGACCCCCGGAGCATTCTCTTGCTAATGGCCCCAGAATCCTCCTTAATCCTACACAGTCCACGTGGTGCCACCACTGCTGCCCGAGAGCGGGGTGAGGGCCGTGTGGATGTTTCCTGTCCCAGGAGTGGAGTCCCTCTAGGATGACGCACAGCCCGGAAGGAGGCCTTGGGTGGGAGGGTGGGCACTTCATTGGTGTCTGCCTTTGGGAGCTGCCCAGGCCTCTGCGTGGGACCTCTTGCACCAGAAGGGGCAGCCAGGGTGGGAGGCTTTGCTGCGGGGTGGACGAGACCAGTAAGGGAAGGGCAGGTGAGTAGGGGCCGGCAGGGCGAAGACGGGCAGGGCACCGAGGCTGCCCTGCAGCGAGGAGAGGGGGAGAGGGAGCAGGTGCCCCCAGGCGGAGAGAGAAGGGCCCCAAACACCAGAAAGACCTGCTGGAGGGGGCCGGGGCGGAGGCCTCGGGGCAGCACCTGCCCCCCACCCCCCGGCTGGCGAGAGCGGTCTCCACTTCCCGGGGGATGGCAGAACCTGCTGCACGGACTCGGGAACCTCAGAGTGACCCATTGGGCTGCCCTCCTGCAGGAGGCCACTGTTCCCCCCCGCCACGCTCCCAGGGCCACTGGCCTGGCGGGCCACGAGCCCTGGGCTTCTCAGGGTCTCTGCCCTGCAGGGCCTTCGCGGTCTCTCTGTGGCAGGGGGAGGCACAGAGAGGAGGCCCTGTGGCATGGCAGAGAGCCAGGCCTGCCAGTGTCCACAGTCCTGCTGGAGCCCGCAGGGCGGGGAGGGGACAGATCAGACGTGGACGACTGTGAGGTGACGTTCACCCCTCGCAGTAGGAGGCCTGGCCCCCAGGGACGGGGTGCTGCTGCAGGACGTTGAGCTGAACCCCAGGGAAGGGTGCTCTCCTGTCCCGTTAGGGAGTGACCGCAGAGTCCATGGCCTGTGGCCAGCCACGGCCCAGCTGCACCACGCCTGTGGCTGGGCTCACACCTGTGTGCACTGCCCGCTGCCCTGGGGACATACCCAGTGCCCAGGTGCCAGGGTGGATTCGGGACTGTGGCGTTCCACAACCTGGGACGCACCAGAAGCTCAGAGCGTCCTCGTCCCTCGTCCCACCTGTCCCTCATCCCTCCCCACACTCCACAGAGAGGTCCCTGAGCCAAGAGGATGGCATTGTCACCTGAAGACAGCGTAAGGCCCCGGCGTCTGTGGTCTTCGGCATCTGTGCTCATGACACGAGGGCGTCCTTGGCCCCCACCTGCCCAGCCCATCCACGGTGGGCCACACTCTGTGCAGGCCCTGCCTTCCCGCCCATGTGCCGCACCTCCACGGCGGGTCTGGCCTGGTCCTCCCAGGGGTCCTCAGCTTCCACCCCTCCCTGGCCCTGCCGGCCAGTTCCACCCACACGGCTGGGGCGCCTCACTTCCCGTGACCATGGCTGCCAACACTCGGGGACACTAGCTGGCCTGTCACTCAGGCCTTCAGTTTCTTCTTCCCTGTGGTTTTCGCCACAGCCCAAGATGACCCTCCTCTGACCCCCCTCTGTCCCTGGGATATGTTGCTGCCCGCACCTCTACAGTTTGACGCAAAGGTCTTACTGTCCACCTCCCTCCCTCCTGGGCTCTGGGTCTGACCTTGGCCATCTGGGGGGCTTTGGGCAAGTCCCTAAACCTCTGGGGATCTGCTCTAATAAATGAGCCCCCAGGTCCCCTTCTGTCCCATGAGCACAGGTCTGTGGACTGTCACCAGCTCTGGGGAGCGGGTGGCCCCTGGCATTCTGGTCAGTGCCTTCTTGAGCTGCAAGCTGTAGCTGTAGAAGCCATGGACATGGACAGAGGGTGAAGTCTGGGAGGATGGGGCCCCTTCTGGTTTGCTCACTGAGTCCCAGATACTGTGCCTGCCAAGTATGGGTGTCCTGCCAACAGGCTGCCCGTGGGAGGCTGGCTCTGCCTCCCTGGGGCCCACTGGAGGGCACCTTCATGGCTCGGCACGTTTCCTGAGGAGAAAAAGGTGTGTGAGATGCTGTGAGGAGCATCAGGACTCCCTGAGGAGGGCAGGAGGGGGCTGGGGTGCATTCCAGCCCTGGGGCACATGTGCAAGGGCCCTGTGCTCTCACCGAAGGAACCAGCAAGGCCCGAGAGTGGTACAGGGATAGGCATCCGAGGTTTCCTGTGGACTCCCAGATGAGGGCAGATTGGGAGGGGGACAGGAGGCAGAGAGGCCAGCCCAGAGGCCACTGCACTGAGACGGGGCTGGGCTCAGAGAGACCATAGGGTGATCTTCTCATGCTACTCTCCCAGCAGCACGGGCAGCAGGACCTGTGCTGTGGTGGACGGTGCTCTGTGCACTGCTCTACCTGGCAGCATGGCTGCCCAGCACGAGGATGTGACCAGCACATCTGAGGACAGTTCCTTTTCAATTTTACTTAACTTTAATTAAACAAGGTGACCACACAGGCCACTGTATTGGGCAGCACAGCTCTGAACGGGTGTTAGTTTTAGAAAGTTCAATGAGCCGTAAAATGTCATTTGAGAAAGACCTGGTATTGTCACAGACAGCCACGGAGGAGCCCCAGCCACCAGCCAGGCAGCGTTGGGCCACAGCCGCTTGCCTCCTCCACTCCGAACTCTCTCGTTCCTTCTGGGGCCGCTGTCCCCATTCTGCTCAGACCTGCCACCAAAAGGTGACGTCTCTTAGGAGAAAATATCTCCAGGACCTTGGATTTGGCAGACTCCTTGGGTATGAGCCCGAACACAGACACAAAAGGCAGAGACAAACCAGACACTTTTGTGCAACAAGAGACACTCCCAGAGGATGAGGGCTGCCCACTGCCCACGGGTGGTAGGTCCGAGATGGAGGACGCACAGAAGGTCGGGACTCCTCGACCCGTGACCACCTCCCCGGCCCACCTCCCCGGACTCAGCAGAACGTCCTCTAAAGTTGATGCACACAGTCAAAAGTCAGAGGAGGTGCTCAGGGCCCCGGTCACCAGGCAAAGGAGATCAAGGCCACAAGGAGAGGCCACTTCTCACCCATGAGGGCGTGAAGTGTCTCACTCAAGAGTGAGAACAGCCGGCCTTGGCCAGTGTGCAGAGAAACCGGGACCACAGCGCGGTGGAGGAGAGTGGTGAGGTGTCCCTCAGTTGGACAGTGGGCCGTCCCATCCTGCAGTACTCTCCTGGGCCTGTGCCGTGCCCACCTTCCCAGCAGCCCGCTCACATGCCCCAAACTGGAAATGACACAAATGTCCATCCGCAGATGAACCAAGTGGTCTAACGTCTCTGTCACAAAAGGAAGGGGCCCTGCAGAAGCCACACAGATGAGCCTTGAGGACCTGGGTGGGGTGACCAGCCAGTCACACAGGACAGAGGCCACTCAAGTTCACTCAGGGGAGGCACCCGAGTGTGACATCCGCAGTACAGGGCAGCACAGGGAAGGGGCAGTGCAGACAGCTTGCTCCACAGGTCCCTCCGGGGCACAGGTGGGTGGGAAGCACCTGAGCCAGCCCAGGGCTGAGGGGGACCTGGCTGGGCAGGTGCTGGGACCGCCCCCTGCTGTGTGGCAGGTCATTGAGCAGACAGGCTTCAGCCACGGGTGGCACGAGAGACAAGAAACGGAATTCCCAGTCTTTAGTCCCTGTCAAACAAAAGAAGGGGCCTCCCTGCCACCACCCTCCTGGGGCCTTAGCCAGGGCCCAGTTCTCCAGAGCCTAGCCGTCTGCAAGTGGGCCTCGGGGAGAAAGAGTGAGTGCACAGCCGCCAGGCTCCACACGGGGTTCCCGACAGCTCTGCCTCCCCACAGCCTCAGGCTGACCCAGCAACAGGCCCTCTTGGACCCTTTGAAAAAGTGATGAACAGGAGAAAACTCTGAAGAGGAGATGTCAGGGACCGAGCAGAAGTGGAAAAGCAGGAGCTGGGCGCGTTCCTGCGTGAGAGCTAGCCCTTCAGCCAGAGGCAGCACTACCCGGGAAAAAATCCTGACCCCATCACGGGCTACACGCCCCCCGCCCCCAGCTGCAACAGAAAAATGCGGAGAAGTGCTCACCCTTTACTTGTCCGCCACCATCAAGTGGACCAGGCCCTATTTACTTTGATTTCAAAGCGCATTATTGTCCACTTGCTAATAAACCAGACAGCAGAGAAAGAACTGAGTTACTCGTCAGGCCTCACGCAGGCCCTGGGCCTAATCCCTGAAAGGCCTGTGAACAAGGGCGCTGTGCTGCCAGTGCAGCTGGGCGGCGCTGCAGGGCCAGGCGGCTGCACAGGAAAGCTGGGGAAGGCTTTCTTTGGTCCTGGTGCAATTCATTCCTTTTAAGACAGGGAAATGGGAAGAAAGGCTTCATGTCCAGGGTTTGGGGCCTTTGATCATTTGATGAAGGCTGGGACGGCAAAGCGGGCCTCCAGCTTCTCAGGCCAGACAAAGAGGGCCCTGGCCGCACAGGACAAAACCCCCTGTGGCCTCTCGGGGTGGCGCCTGGGAAAGGCCCACCTCAGCTGGTGAGGGGCCGCCTGCCCTTTGATCTCTCCAGAGACCAGGGCGGCCCAGGTCAGGGGATTTCACACCGCACACACCCCCGCCAGAGAAGGGGAGCAGGTCAGGGAGAGGGCGGGCCACCAAGCTCAGAGCCAGCTGGGAGCCTGCCCGCTTCGGCCAGTTCCACATGGCTGGCTTGCATTGTTGAGAACTGCGTCCACGCTTCAAATGGAATTTGACATTACAGGCCACAGCGGAGCCGGCAAATGGCGCACCAGGGCGCCGGACAATGGTGGGCCCCCGCCCCAGCCGCGGAACCTACTGCCCTGCTTGCCCTCCAGGAGGTGAACTGGCTGCTGAAGGTCCAGGCTGCTGGCCTGGATGGCCACCAGGCCGCCCGGCACAGGCCGGCCTCCTTGGCACCTGCTCAGGCTCCCGCGGTTTGGACTAGCAAATTTCCACTGGGGATGAGTGTTTACAAAGGGCTGTAAGGTGTTGCTTAGTAGGTCGGCCTGCGTTCTGCGGAAGCTGCTCTGGGGTGAGGGGAGGGAAATGTGTGTGTTCCTGAGAGAGAAGGCAGCTGGGTGGTAAGGGCAGAAATAAACATTATTGATACTCCTGAGCGCCAAGAACTGCAAATTTGTAAAGGAAAAGTTACTGAATGACTCAGCTGGTTGAATGGGTAAGAAAAAAATGAAAAAGGAACTGAACTTTTGACTAAAAAGGTGAGGATCGCGTTACATCTTAAAACCAACACACCACTGCGGAGCCGGAGCGTCTGCATCTTGACCTGGGTGCTTCCACGGCACCGCCAGCCGACGAGTCAGGTGCCAGCTGGTACCGGGTGTCCAGAAGCCAGGCTCACTCTCTCCAGGGCTGCAGAGCAAGGCTGAGCCAGCTGGGTGCCCTGCAGGGCGTGGCTCAGCCCTGGGGGGGAGGGGCGACGTGGGGTCCAGAGACCCTGCCCAGCGCGCAGTCCCGTTGTGCCTGGGTCTTGTCTTAGCATGTCTTAAGCCTGGGCTAAAGATGGGCTCTATGTCTTTTCTTTCTTTTTGGCCATTGAAGATGGAGTAAGGAAAACGCCTACTTAACACTAATAGTGGAAACGAACTTCCACTGTCAAGATCTGCTCTGATGGCTGGGTGAAGGTGAAGAAGGGCACGTTCCAGGAGGCCGAGGCTCCGTCCTCGTGTCTGCCCATACGTATACATGTGTGTGTGCATATGTGTGCGTTATCAGACGATGACTTGCTCACAGCTCAACAGAGGCTACAAAACGCCACCCGTCTCTTTGCCAGGTCCCACGGGGAGCTAACGGGCACCACGAGAACAGCACAGTCCTTCCAACCCCAAGCGCACTGCGTGGAGGAGGCGCGTGCTCACTGGCTCCTTGGTGATGCCTCCTGCCTGGGCCTGGGCAGGGGGCCTCTCATGGGTCTCCTCTCTGGAGATGGCCTGGCAAGTGCCAGACCAGTTCCGCCCCTCCTTCCTCTGTAACTGAGCCCCAGGGAAAGATCACCACGGGCAGGCTGGCCACAGGTGTCGCTGCACCCCTGCCTTGACTGCAGTGTCCAGGGGTCCCCCCGTTGGACAGTGCTCCCCTTCTCGGAGGACAAAGAGCCACTGAACAATGTTAAGAGTATTGGGGGGCTGGGGAAGCAGCACAGTGGAGGGGCCTGTCTAGGTGTGCAAGGCTCTGGGTTTCACCCCAACACCCCAAAGCAAAAACCCAACCCTCAAGACTGGTTCCTTGGAGATAAGGTGGCTGGCACTGGTGACATCACTACCAGACTAGTAGGGCGACTCTAGTAGGAGACCTGAGCCACATTGTGAGCCACACTGTGGTCACCCTAGGCTGTCCAGCTTGCTGCAACATTTAAAGACCCGAGATGGCCCTCTTCCGGTCCTAATGTTGCATCGGGGGGTGTGTGATTGATTCTTATCAGACCTACTATGTGCTCAGCACATTCAGGCTGACAGCAGAGCGGGAACCTCAGAAATGAACCCCGCCTGCTGCAAATAGCCTTCCTGCGATTCAGGGAAGGAACAATCGGCTGATTCTCTCCAAGGCCTCCTGTGAATAGCACCCCCCGTGTTGCCATGGCAACGCCATCCCATCTCTGAGCCACAACAAAGCAGCCAGACTGGCAGTCTCACCTTTGGCCATCTTATTGAGAACCATGTCAATCAGGACGTAGGTCCCGCTCCGGCCTGCACCATCGCTGTCAACAGAAGGAGAGAGAATGAGGTGCTGCCTGTCCGGTGACCCACGCACCGCAAAGCTAGCAGCGCTATCTCCTCTACGTTCAAGTGCTTGGGGAAGGGAAGGGGGCTGCGAATTAGAGGGGAGGAGGGGAGGGAGGGGGAGACGAGGAGGGGGCGGGGGAGGCCGGCAGGAGGAGGAGGAGGGAGAGGGGAGAGGGCCCAGAGCTGCTGGGGCAGAAGGCAGGGCAGGAGCAGCCCTGGAGAGGGAGCCTGGGATTAGCCACCCTCCTTGGTACACATTTGTCTCTTTCCAAACTTCTTCCCCCTCTCTTTGGCCAGAGGTGGGGTAAATTTTGTCAGAAACAAAACAAAACAAAATGAAGAGGCAGTGCCTGTGTTGGAGGGGATGGGTTGACATCCAGAGCACCTGGGGCACTGCCCCGCCTTGTGGGCCTGGCCTGGGCTGGGCTCTCCAGCCGCCCTCTTGCCGCAGAAACACACATTTCACTTGTTACTTAATCACATTCTTTAAAAAGTGCTCTCATTTCATCTCTTCCTCATCCCACCAGCTAAAATTGGAATATTTACCATCTGGACGAGCGTTGTAAAAATGTCTTGAATTATGTTTTAACAACAGCAAATTGAAAAAAGAAAAAGAAAAGTTTCTTTGCTGGGAGGAAAGTGGCCCTGCGGCCGTCCCCTCCTCACAGGGAATATGTGGGCAGTTGCCCTCTGACCAGCATGGCCACCAGTGCGGACGGAGTAGATGCTCTCCGACCCCACGGCCACTGACAGTGGAGGACGCTTCTCATCCGCAGGCTCCGACAGTCATCGTGACCGCAGGGCTCTGTGGCTGCGGCGTCCGCCGCTGCGGGCAGTCTTCACAGTGGAGCACCCCGTCTGGCCTCAGCAAGTGGCTGGGACAGCCGCAGGGGAGAGATGGACCTTCGCACAAGCTTCACAGGCAGGAGACACAGCAGCCCAGGCTGTGGCAGGCCTCAGGTGGCCACAGGTGACCAGTGATGTGCCCCTCAGAGCGCACAGGCCGCAGACGCACTCTGCCAACCTCTCCACGGAGAGGCTGGCGCAGAGCCCTCCCTGCTCCCAGGGGGACCTCTGGAGCCACACACTCTTGCCTCTCCTCTGAACTGCAGATTGGGTCCTTGATCTCTGGGGACAGATCTTCTTTTTATTCCACAGAAAGGAATGTTCAGGGAGATGGCTTTAGAAATCAGAGTTTAAGGTCTTCACCCAAACCAGTTGCACGTGGAGTCTGGCAGGGGCAGAACCCTAGCTGAACTTTCTCTGGCTGGATCTGTTCCAGCTGGTGGGGGGTCTAACCTACTTAAGGGTATGGTCACTGGAATATTGCCCAAGGGCCCAGATTCTTGCAATAAGTGAGAGGTGGACATGTCTTTTGTAGGACAGGACTTGTCCCTGCTCATGACTGCCCTGGGCACTTCTCACAAAGGGCCCAAACCTCTCAGGGCAAGACAATGCCACTCACTAAAAACCCACCAAAAATGTGGTCTCAGTGGCAACATGACAATTTAAGAAAAAATAATGTGGGCAGGACACGGACATTTGGAAATTATGGTACACAGCATAGAGCTTGCTAGAAAGAAGACACGTCAGGCAGCTAAGGTGGGTTCAGAGATGCACACCCGGCCTCACTCAGCCAGAGGCACAGTGGATGATGCTTATAGCTCTGGTTTCCCTTAGGAATATCAGCAAGATGTACTAATGGAGCAACTAGAAAGTCCAGCCTCCGTATGGAGTGCACCAGTTATTTTTTGAAATAGCAACACTTACTGATCCAGGTTAAAAGTCGTACTTGCCTGCAGTGAACAATGATTGGACAAGAACGGCCCCTGTAGCACTTGTTTACTTTTCTGAAATAAAAAGAGATATAAAAATTATAGTGATACACTAAGACTCTGCTATTCAAAACAACCAATCCCCAAAGCAGAAAGTCCATATCATTGAGATCATTTTAAAATAGTCTGTTGGACAAAGAAAATTAAAAATGACACATATCAGTTTAAAGATTTTTCCTTTCAACATAAACTCGTTGAACAGAGCTTTGAAAACAATTCTCAACCCTGACCCCCTTTCCAGGTACAAGCGCCTGGGAGGGTCCTGCCCTGGCTCTCGCCCTCCCATGGGGCCTCCTCCCCCTTCTCCTCGGCTTCGGGGGGTCTGACCTCCGCATGACACGGTGACTTGATGTTCCACTAAGACGGTGGGGGGGGGGGGTTGCAAGTCATGCTCAGGGTTTCTCACAGCCTGAACGTCCTATTGGAATGTGATATTACCAGATGGTCTGAAAGAAGCATCAAAGATCCTATCTGACCTCTGGGTTTCAGGTAAGTACATCTAAATCACCGTGGAGTCCATTTTTATAAATTTGAATATGTATAAAAATAGTCTTTTCCATTTTTATAAATTTGAATATGTATAAAAATAGCTCCATTGTGCAGCTTTTAGATTAGAAGTTATGAAAATTAATAATGAGAATATATTTAAGATTTCATTAACTAACCTTTGTCCAAATCAGAGGGCTGACTTAAAATTGACGATATAAGATTCTAGGGTTTTTTGTTTTTAAATTCAGTGAAACAAGGAAACATGTTCACATATTTCTTACTTGAGAGAATTAAAGACAGGATCTCAGTTTATCGGAAGGGAAAAATGGATGAAGGGATGTTTCTAGAATGTACTGCATGAACTCAAACAATGTAAGACTAAAGAAAAATGACAGTACAGAAAAAATGTTTTCCCCTTGAACCAGAAATGGGAAAATCACTTTCTTTGCAAAGGCTTGCCTGTGGAGCAGCGGGGTGGCCAGCTGGAGGTGGAAATTCAATCGACGGCTGCCACAGAGCACCGGGTGGAGGGAGGGAGGTGAGTGCCGGCAACTGGCACTGAGTAGAGACTTCAATACCAGGCAGCCCCGCCGCCAGAGGGTTCCTTTTTCCTACTTCCTCCACAGAGTAATAGGACGAGGTACTTCTGACGGGAGTCGGAGCCCCCAACCTGGACAGCGTAAGGCGAGTTGAGGGGGCAGGCTGCAGAGCCTAGATGAGATGCGCCCACCTGCAGATAGGTCGTGTTCAAAGCCTGTTCAGAGCACTTGATCTCGGCTGCTCTCTAGCCTGTGGAAATGGGCAGCATCTTCGTGCTGGTGGACCACCCAGAGAAGCCTTGAAAAAGGGAGGGCTTGGAGCGTGTAAGGCAAGCCAGCACTCTGGTGGTCAGGTCCTTCCTGCAGGGGCCCTTCCTGGCTTTGTACCCTGTGATGGTAAGGCTGGGGAGGTGACAAGTAAGAACGAAGCCACTGTGATCAATAGCACGTGCATGCCAGAACACCTCCAAGTTCTTCACCTTTGGAGACTAGACTGGGAGACAGAGCCATGTGGACCTGCTGCTAAAATCTTCCACTGCTGATGTGGCTGTACAGATGTCACAAGTGCCAGCTCTGAGAAAGCAAGTTCTGGCCCCAGACATGCACTCAAAAAGAGGAATGTGAAGCTCACAGCTCATGAGAACTGTGCCTGGGGCTGGGCATGGCTGGAATGTACAGGGCCCTGGGCTGCACCCCGGGCAGAAAAAAGACTGTGTACACGTGCCCATGTAGGCATGTGCGTATGCATCTGAGTATGTGTGCACACACATGTGCACACACGTGTGTATATGTGTGCACATGCCCATGTGCATGTGTACATGTATGTGTACTCAGCCAGAGTGTGCATGCAAGTATGTACACACATGCATGTGTGTATGTATGTACCTGTGAGGATGTGTGCATGCATGTGTGTACAGGAGCACGTGCACAGGTTTGCACACACACATGAATGCATATGGGCCCACAAGTAGGTATGTACGTATATGTAGGTGTATGCACATCCGTGTATATATGCACACATGTGTGCATGTGTGTGTGCAGGTGTGTATATGTATGTGTGCATGTGAGTACATGTGCATGCATGTGTGTGTGTGCATGCATAGCATCAAGCAAGATCAACTATCGGCCCTCTTTGGGGATTCACTTTTAAAGTCTTTTCTCCCTCAGACAAATTTCTAGGTGCTGCGTCTGGCTAACGTGAAGGCCTCAGCTCCACACCTGCGGGACCTTCTGCTCTATTCCAAGCTGGGCCACTGCTTGTAAGACGAAACACACTGCTCCATCAACAGGTTCTCTCACTCTGTCCTGATTGGGTCAAGCACAAAGAGAGGCTCGTTAAAAACAAGAGCCTGACACTAGGGCCTTCTGCAGCTGTGTGGGGTAAGGATGTGGGTCTGGGGGCCAGCAGTCATTTGCATCTGCTCAGCTGCCTGTCTGGCAGAGTGCTTCTGCCCTGGCTGGGTGAGGGGCACGTGAGTAGAACCGGAGGACGGGCCATGAGGCAGCGTCTCTCTTCTCCACCCGGGAGCCCTGTCTTCATTTGTGGCATACGAGATGTCCTTCTCTCCAGCAGGTTGTCACCAGCTGCCTCTGCAGGCCTTTGCAAGGGTTTGCTGTAACTTCAATGTCCACACCAGCTCCCTGCCCTGGGCCAGACCTATTACAGCGACCACGAGTGGTCTGGAGGGCACGGGTGGGAGTGTGCTGCAGTGACATGGCTCAGATCTTTAATTACAAAGAACCATGCACTCAGATCAGGGAACATCACAGACAGGAAAGCAAAACCCTCGCATGTGGACCCTAAGGGCTCGTCGGGTGGGCCCTAGGTGCAGATGCAGATCGTTGGAGGAGATGAGCACACACAGGGTCTCACTAGTGTCTCAGACACATCCCCAGTCAGCAGGGGGTCTCCACATCCAGGAAACCGGCGTTACTTATGCTTCCACAGGAGGCGTTAACCGAGAAGGAGCGGTTAGTGATACAAACCAACCCTCGGGCCACTGAGTGAGAAGAAACCGCCATGCAAACCAACAGCAAGCAAAGGTGAGGCCGTGAGAGGTTCAGAGGGTCCCCACATGTCCCTGCAGCAGACACAGTTTCCAATGATCACTTTTGTGACTATGCAACTGGGCTCATATTACTAGCTGCAACATCACAAAAATGACACTGGCCACCGCTAATGAGCTGGCAAAGTAAGGCTTTGTCCATGTTTACAGTGAGCAGCGTTAGTGAATGCTATGGCACACAGCAAGAGGTGCAGGAGAGAGGGAGAGAGGACAGACAGCGGGAGAGAGGTTCTCCAAGCGAGGCCTCCCGTGTGATGCTAATTACCCCTTAGCAGTTCTCTGTAGAGTGTAAATGTGCTCCCTCTGGGCTCCAGGAACAGTTAATTACACATCTCAGGAGCCTGATGCACACACCAGGCCGGGGAGAGAAGCTCTGTCTGTCGCTCAGAGGTGAGCAACCCTGCACCCTGCATCGGAGGCGTCTCCAGACACAGCTGCTGGCACTCGGCTGCTGCACAGAGAACCACCTTCCGGAGATGCACATCTGGGTGTGTCGCCACTGGTGCCCACTGTCCAGGGAAGGTGCGGCCGGCCTGACTGGACTCCCGGTCCTGCCAGACACGGCCAGCAAGGACGTCATACCGGGCTAGAAGTTTGCTTTCTTTTCGATTTAACAAAGACTTTCTTGGGCCACGTGTTCTCAGACCCTGGAGCAAGGGAGTTTGGGGAATCCATTTTTCTTTGCGATGTGTTTGGAACCCTGAGGTTTGGGTATGGGTATGTTCCATTCCATATATGCATATAGACACGTGCCCATATGCATATATGTCAACCACACAGGATGAGCTTAGAGACAGAGTGCCGGCATGAGTGGCCGCCTCTCAGCTTCATCATTTTGCTGGTAATGACTGGTTTGAAGATGACCTCAGGAACCCAGGTGAGATTCCACGTGGCACGTCTTTGTGCACTGAGAAGACATATGCAGTGGCCAGGAAACTGGGGAATGGGCAGCAGCTCAGGGTTCTAGGTCCATCTCTGGGGTGGGGACAGAATTGGATGGGAGTCACTGAGCGTATGTGACAGATATGACACCAAAGACCCTCCTTGAGCTCTTTCACATGCTATCTGACCCAAAGAGCAATCGAGATAAAAATGTTGTAATTATTTCAAATGGACCAGAAGGCAAAAGAAATCGTGTCATAACCAACCATAGCCTCCACCTGCAAAATCAGCAGAGGAGCTGGCCCTGTCAAGGTGACAGTGGTCCCCAGGGCCACACGAACACTGCTCTTGGGGGCCGGCCATGCGGGGCTAGGACGCGCCTCGCCTTCACTCTGCTCCTGGCCCGAGTGCCTCCGAGGAGGGTGCTGCCTGCCCCACGCCTGGCTTCGGTGCTGCTGCCTGGGGCCACCGCAGGCCCCACGCTGAGCCACTGTGGCCAACCCTGAGACCGCAGCCCCACTCCCTGTGCATGGGCTTGCTGTGCTGCGCTGCTGATCTCTTCCCACCACAGCCTCGCGTTTGTGCAGCAGAACAGCACACGCTTCAGGACGGGACAGCTCGTGGGGCGACTGGCCAACTGCCCGGCGGACAGCCACTGAGAACGCAGCCGCGATCCCACCATGCCCAGGGCTCTTGCCTGAGACAGTCCACCCCAGAATCCAGCCACCTTATCAAGCCTCACCCCAGCCGACAGGCGAGGGCCCAGCTGGCCACGCAGGCCTCATATCCTCACTTTGGGGCTGTCGGCTGAACCAAGGGCCACCCTCCCACCATGTTAAGGTGTCCACCTCGCCACTAACCAGCACCAAGGCTGGAGGACAGCAGCAGGTCCCCCACCTCTTGCCCCAGAGGATGCCCACGGCTGCAGCTACCCAGACACGGATCTGGTGCCAGCCCGTGCCCTGCTGCCTGGTGTCACCCTCTGGCTACATGGGCTGCGGGCAGCTCTTTACCTGCGGAAGTCCAGGAGTGCCCCTGTGGAGGAGGGGACGCCCCGGTCATACCAGCTCAGGAAGTGGAACTGGGTCACGGTGCGCGTCTGCCGAGTCTGCAGGTTCTTTAGGTAGAAGCTCCTCACCAGGAAGTCCTCGCACCAGATGTGCTCCGAGACCAGGTTGACCTGAGGGGGAGGGGACAGGAGGGGACAGGACAGGCCATGCCTCGTGAGTCACAGGCGCCTGCACCCCATGCTGCCGTTGGGGCAGAGGGGTGTCTTACAACATGACAGCTGCGGCAGCTCAGCCTTGGCTTGGCCCGGTGCTTCCCTCTGCTCTGAAATCACCTGTACAGACACCGGGAAGCCCTGGCCCGGGCCAGGAGCCCCTCGGTCCTCGGGACAATGGCAGTGCTCTCTGTGGAAGGAGGTCCTGCCTGGGTGGCCGGGAGCAGGATCCACCCTCCTGGAGGTGGTATGCTGCTTATCCTGCCAGCGCTGGGGTCGACACTTCAGGTGTGGGGACACACGGTGCACCCCAGAGTCCGGGCCATAACCACACAGCCATGTGGCACCTAGACCCCTGAGGACCTGTGGTGCTGCCTGCCCTGCGTGGCCCTGCCTCTGCCTAGTGGACAGGACTGGTCAGCTGCTGGCCACCTCACCCAGCAGCCCGGGCACAGGCTCCTCCCTGGGGACGCGGGCACCCCTGCCTCGGTACCTCGTAGAAGTGGTAGAGGTTGGCGCCTTCGTCTGGCCAGTAGTGGTGGCTCTGGCGCACCCCGTTCTCCGTGAGGGGCGTCAGCATGACGATGACAGCGCAGCCGCTCTCCCACACCATCTGCGGACAGAGAGGCGGGCCCAGGTGAGCTCCGTCACACGTGCCACACTGCCGAGGGACAGGCAGTGAGGGGACACTGCGCTCACAGACACCAGTTGCCACGGGGCAGCGTCTGCCCTCCGCTGCTCTGGCCTCGCCACGAGTTCTGTAGGATGTGGGAGCCAGCGAGTCCCCCCACGTGGCCCCTCCACGGTTCCGCGCCAGCCATGTGCCTGCCCGACCTTCGGTCTGTAAAGGACACTTTCTACCACGCGACACAAGCAGAGACCTGTCACCACAGTTATTTTTCGGTGGTTATCATTACTCTGCTGGGCCAGAGGGACAGTCCACCCTGCGGACCTGCAGGGCCATCGGGAGCGGCTCAGAGGAGGCTTTCCAAAGCACACTGCAGACTCCACAGCAGCATATCTCAGGAGGGTTCAAGTCAAAGCAGACCCCAAGCTGATTTTGCCATCTGTCCTGGCCACATGGGACAGCCCCAGACCCAGTGAACAGAGTGTGCCCAGCACCTGGGCAGCACAGTCCTCCCGCGCCCTCTCGCAGACACGGCCTGCCATGGGGGGCGTGAACCTGCGTTCCGGGCCCAGTGTGTCCAGGGTGGCCAGCTCGTCCCCATCACGGGAGAACTGCTCTCCTGCACGGGTCACATTTCCCACAAGACGTCACAGAGATGTTGACAAGCATTTGTGTTTGGACGCGAGTCCGTATCTGAGAGCTTCCATTCCTTTTAAATACATATATCAATACCCAGTTATGATCTTGTTCTTTAAGAATCCACATCTCACCTAGGAAAAGGCTTGTCCATCATAGTTCCCGTTACTAAATTCCCCAGTCAGACGACATTTTAAAATCAGGCTTGTGCATGGTGTTTTCCTCTGTTAATGCTATTTATTTTCCCATGGGATAGAAACGGCTGATTTCCCGGGGGTGCCTCACTGCCTGCTACCTACGTCAGGATTTCATGGGACCTCCTGAGATATTGGCTCAAATCCCACAGTAGGTGTGCATCTTGCGTGAGCCAAGGGCTTCCCTGGGCCTCTGTGCCAGTCGGGCAAGAAGGGCCGGGCGTGCTCTCTGCCTTCAGACCTGCTCCCCGTCTGCACACCCGTCACGCGGCAGTTTAATGTGCCCTTAGAAAGCGAAGAAGCTCGTCGGAGCCATTACGGAAATGAGGAGAAACACGGGTTTTATGAGTGTAATAAAAACACAACGATCTAGACCATAAACTAATCACCAGCACCCCGCTGGTGCCGCCCAAGTGTGACGTTGGGGACCTGCCGCAGCAGAGGGGCCTGGCAGCCAGGGGCTCTCGCGGCTCACGGTGGCAGCACTGGGAGTCCGCCTGGCTCTCTGAAGAGGTGCTCAAGATTAAATCCAAACAAACTCCATAAACTAAGGTCCCAGCCTCCCACGGTGCCCTGGGGTGACGCTTCTCCTTAGGTCTGGGTAAGAGCAGAGAAGGAGTCACCAGACACACAGGCAGCTGCATTGAGTCCCAGTGCCACGAGCTGCTCCAGGATCTGACGAGGTTTTCTGGTGTCCCAACCTGGGGGAGCCAGAGCACCTCTCACTAGCTCCCACCGTCACCCACGTGCCGCCAGCTTGGCCTCAGAACAGAGAAAGAACCTGGTCTACCAGGTCTCACTTCTGCCCCCTTCACCCCAGGCTTGGTCTGCAACAGGCAGACGTGGCCGGGGAGGGGGACACTGTGCCATGCACCTTGAGAGAGCTGCACTTCCTCCTTGGTCATGGGCGATGACTTGGAGTCCCTGTTCAATCTAGCGCCGACCCCTGGAATAGGCCGGCATGAAACTAGAGAGCGACAGGCTGATTCAGGATGGCAGTTTCGGGACTTCTGTGAAGTATCTGAGAACACTTGTGGTCTGCACTCTGCTGTCTGACCTCTGACTGAGCCATGTGCCAGGCCTAAGGCTGGAGGCTCGATGGGGACAGGCAGGGCTGGTGCTATGTGGGCCCAGAGGCACCTGTGGTGGCCCTCAGAACCCCTCCGCTTGCAGACTTACAGGGGGTTACTTTTCCCAGGCAGGAAGCAGGGTCCTCTCTGCCCTGATCAAGATGAAACTGCGATGTAGACTGAGTGAGCTTGGGCACAGACCCCACGTGTGAATGGCTGGTGCTGTGCTCGGAGGATTGAGATCCCCCAGACGTGCCGGCTCCTCTGCTCAGAGCCCACGTCTGTGAGTCTGGGCGGGGAAGGGGCAGAGGGTCTTCCCCCCATTCCTCACAGTGGCTGGGTTCCAGGGGCTCTCTTGGTGTGAAACCAGGGCTAAGCCCGCTGCCGATCCTAGGGAACCGCCCAGGGCCAGAGCCTGGTGATGGATGCAGAAGAACTGGAGTAGCTCAGACAGTTCGCCTGCGCATAGGAAATGTGGGCTGGTGCTGCCCAAGTGTGATGTTGGGGACCTG
Organism: Urocitellus parryii; assembly: GCF_045843805.1. Classification (NCBI taxonomy): domain Eukaryota; kingdom Metazoa; phylum Chordata; class Mammalia; order Rodentia; family Sciuridae; genus Urocitellus; species Urocitellus parryii. The sequence goes on along the minus strand of NC_135533.1, from coordinate 1,547,327 downwards.
CTCTTTGAGCCAGCTCACTGGCAATTAGACCCTGGAGCTCCCTGCTGAGGCTGGACTGTCCTCTCCAGTTGCGCAGAAGTGGCGCCTTGTGCCTGTGTGTGGCCCCTGGAAGACCATCTGTTTGTTTTGGTATGGAGGGTGGACTCCGGGGCATGCTGCCACTGCACTGCCACCCTGGCCCTTCAATTTTATTTTGAGACAGGTCTCCTATGTTGCGCAGACTGGCCTCAAGCTTGGGACCGCCCTGCCTGGGGCCCCGAGCTGCTGGAGTGCAGGCGTGTGTCCCTGAGCCCGGCTAGAAACGGGGCGTGGCAGGTGTGATGACTGAGATGAGGCCCTACCAGAGGGGCTGGTCCTGTCCAACCTGATGTCCTTCGCACAAAGAGGGCCACACCAGGCCAAGGCAGGGCCCAGGGCGGACCACGCCAGGGCCAGCACGGACGGGGTGATGCTGCCACAAGCCAGGGGCCCCCGCGGCCCCTGAGCTGGAGGAGCAGGATCTGCCCTGGGGCTCTGTAGGAGCGCCTGGCCCACTCCCCGGTCTGGGACTTGGGCCTCCGGCACTTGAGAATGCACCTCGGTTGCTGTGAGCCGGCCCGTTCACTGTCCCAGCAGCCCGAGCCAACAGGCACACCCGGACACTGCCGCCCAGCACCTTGGCAGGCGGGGGCATCAGAGTCAGGGGGAGCAGGAGGGGCCCAGGTCCACCTGCTCAGAGTCCTCCTTGAGTACTGAGTATCTCACCAGCAAACACAGAGGAGCCTGCTAGAACGTGGCCCAGGAACCCAACCAACACTCCTCCAAAGGAGACCCTGGTGGTGGCCACCAGCGCTGCATACAAGAGGACACTGGGCAGGCGCAGACCACAGGACTCCACTGCACCGTCCGAGGCCAGGAAGCAGCACAGCCCTGAGGTGCAGAAAATAGGACAGGGCCTGGGAAAACTCAGAGGCTCCTCAGGGCTGTCGCGGTTCTGGGTACCTGTGCAGCAGCCCCAAGTCCCTCCCTGGAGACAGCTGCCTCCCACGTGCACCGTGGCCACGAGCAGATGTGTGGGTGGGCGGTGGTGGGCACAGCAGGATGTGCCTGAGCCGCAGGGGCAATCCTGCCATTCGACATGGTGGCCTGGAGGGCCGAGCCCGACCTGCCAGGCAGAGGATCGAGGACGCAGGCCCCAGCACAGAAGAGAGCTGAGCAGGACACTGGCATGGCGGCAGGGGCCGAGGCCTGGAGGAGGCTGGGCGAGGGAGGTGGCCACAGGGTGGAGGTCTCGGCTGTGTGAGGAGCAGGCTCTGGAGACCTGGTGGCAGTGGGACTCCTGCTCAGTGTTGGGTCCTGGGCATCTGTAAGCAGGTGGACTGTTCGGCACCCCACACAGCCAGGGGAGGAGAGGGCCTGTGGGTCTGTCTGCACTGGCCTCACCAGGTACACCTACATCAGACGCCAGCTGCACACCTCCATCAGACACACTGCCTAGACTGTGCGTGCTGCGCCCCTCCCACCCTGCCTTATCTCATCTGTGTCTCCACATCTTTCTTCCTCTGAATTGTTATCTCCTGAAGACCCGTTCCTACTCTGGAGCGTGCACTGGAGTGATTTATTACAGCCGACGCTTAATTGAAAGAGAGGTGACTTGAGGCCAGGCCATCAGTGGCCTGTGCACAGGGTCCTCCTGGGCTGCTTGACCGTAGAGACTGGCTCTGTTCTTTGAAGTGGGTGCGCCTGCCTGTGTGCTGGAGCTGCTGGTGGGGCAGACAGCCCTCGCCAGAGAAGGCAGAGTGTCCCCGGGCCCAACCCGGCCCACTCTCCTGCAGAGAAGCTGCTTTCACAGGTGGACGCAGGGAACTCTGAACAGCAAGGTGTCCATCCTCAAGGGTCACGCCTGAGGAGCCCATGGTAGCTGTGTGGGCAGAGCACACAGCCCCTTCCCAGCCTGCATGGTCAGCCCAGGCCTGCAGTCCAAGCCTCTGGGGCCCTGGTCCTTCCAGGACTGAATGGGGTGTCAAGCCCAGAGTTTTGTAGAGGAGGAGGGTTGAAGGGTGGGGTGGGGGAGAGAGGAGGGGGAAGGAGGGAGGAGAAGGGGGGGAGGGAAGGTGACAGGGTGGGGTGGGAGAGAGGGGGAGGAGAAGGGGGAGGGAAGAGGAAGAGGGGGGAGGAGGGAAGAGGAGGGGGAGGAGGGGGAGGAGGAGGGAGGAGGGGGAGGAGAGAGGAAGAGGAGGAGGGGGGAGAGGGAGGAGGAGGGGGGAGGGAAAGGAGGAGGAGGAGGGAGAGGATGGGAGCTCCTGCCGTGTTTCAGCTGTCAACCATAAAAATCAGCTAAGCAGGAATCTTGGGAGATGTCTTTCTAATTCCAACTCCCATGTCCACAGGAGGACTGCCATGGCCACCAAGACAGTGGTGGACACATCCCAGGTCTCAGTCACAAACCCAAGCCTCGGGTGAGGTGATGGGACCAAAGCTTTCCTTCGCTTTCCCAGGTTGGGAGATGTAGGGGGATCCAGCGGGGCCACACTGGAGACGGCCCGCCCTGGGAACTCTGGGGCGCGCGGCCAGAGCACAACTCTGCAGGTGAAGAGTCCAGTTTTCCTCCGTCTGGGTCCCCTTGATCCAGTGACGTCTCCACATCAGCCAGCCTGCTCCGGGGGACCTCCCGCGCTTCTTCCCCCAGTTCCTCAGTGTCTGCCCACGGCCAGAGGCCAGATGAGAGAGCACCTGAGCTGACCCCTGAAGACAGAGGGCCTGGGCAGGCTGGGCAGCAGGATAAGCCTGGACGTCCACGTCAGGCTGGGCTGCCATTGCAGGCTGCCGCTGAGGCTGCCAGAGGCCAGGTCTGTCCACTGAGGGGCCTCAAGTGCAGCTGCGGATAGGAGGCCGTGAACTAGCCTGGCAGCCTGGAGGCCACCCCAGTGGGGTCAATGCTGTTAATGGGGTAGGAGGGCCCTTGCCCCCACCGAGGTAAGCGGCCTTCTCTGGAGGCCCGACGTGAGGCTCTCGGTGGTTCTATTGACAGGAGCCACACGATGGTCATCTCTGGCTGATTAAGACAGCCTGGCCAGCAGGGGTGCACATGGGAGACCCATGCCACAGCTAACGGCCACAGGGCACAGAGGTGGCTGGCCCTGGCTGTGGGAACTGGTGCGCGGAGGCTGTGGCGACAGTGAGCTCTTCACACTGTGCTTTGACCCTGGGAAGAAGGAAGGTCCTCTGGGTCTCCCGGGGCACTCAGCTCAGGTGTCATGCCTCAGCTGGGGCGGAGGCTGCGCAGGAGGACCTGGGCTCAGCAGGCTCTAGCTCTGGGAGGGAGAGAAGCCAGGTCCACGCGAGCACCTCACAGGATGTCTTCAGAGGGCAGACACTAGAGATGGACGGGGGACTTTCTTCCTGGTGAACCGCTGCTGGTGGCAGTCAGAGCGGACCCTGACTGGGCACTGCTGAGTGCACTGGCCGGGAGAGGGCCTCATCCCTCGTCGGCCTGAACCAGCCTGCTGGCGGATGGGCTGGGCAGTGCTGGGGGCTCCAGCTGCCCTGGGCTCAGCCACCTGCACAGCACTAGGCAGGACGATGCTGGCGTCTGGGCGTGACTGCCCTTTCCTGCCCAGGTGCCTGGGATGATGTCCTCCAGCATCCCGGGTCCTCACCTGCCCTGACTCTATGCTCCACATCTGCAGACACTGGCCATGCATCCAGGTGGCAGGCCACGCTGCCTCCACCCTGCTCAGACCACTGTGCACCCCTGGGACACACCAGGGTGATGAAGCCACCCAGCACTCCACTGCCAGCTCACCTGCGTGTGCAAGGAGGAACAGCCCATAGCCGGGCCTTCAGTCACGTGGCTGCTCTGGCAGGCAAGGGTGGAATGACAGAGCCTGGAGGCCACTGGCCCTTGCCTGCCCAGTGGTCCTGGGGACACCTGCAGAGGCCTTTCCACAGGCGCTGCCCGGCTGGGAGGAGGCTCGGCACCTGGGTTGTCAGGTGGAGCTCAGGCAGCTGGCCGGGAGCAGGGTCTGCAGCCCATGCCGTGGCACTGTGCGCTCTCCTCCTGTCCCTCTGGAGTCACGTCCCGTCCAGTCGCTGGCCTGTCCACTGCTAGGAGCCATGTGGCAGAACCCGTGTCACAGCTGCCCTGGCTGCTGCAGCTCCTGGAGCCTGCTTCCCAGGGAGTTGGCCGCGACCCCTGCTTTGTCCTGTGGCGAGAGGCTCAGCAGGCACCGTCACGGCTCCTCAGCCACAGCTCAGAGGCCGCTTCTAGAAAGTCCCCACCTTTCCACATCCAAGTGCCGTCCTGGGAAGCACCGCTCCCACCTGATGCCCACACCTGCTGCCTACCTCTGAATGTGTCCTCCCCATGTGGGCACTGGGATGGCTGGTGACCTTCCCTATGGGGCCAGGTGGGACTAGAGCAGAGCCAGGTAAGCATGGACACACCAGGGTGATGGGGGGACACACCAGGGTGATGCTCCTGCCCGGACCTGAGGTTGGCAAGAGCGAGCTCCCTGCAGAAAGGGCGTCTTTAGAGGCAGGTCACAGGACCCACGTGCATCCCAAGCACAGGGATTGGATCAGCCGCCTTCTCCTTCTCCCTCCCCTCACTCCACAGCTGGGGGACACCCATGGAGTGCAGGTGCGGCCCTGGGTGTCAACCCACCTGGGAGGTGCTTGAGAAATCGTGAATGAAACACACCTCACCAGGCAGGCAGATGTGCCTGACCCGGAAGGAGCTGGAGTGCGGCCCGCCATCCTGTAGAGAGGGCCAGGTCTCACTGGGCCGTCTGGAGACGCAGAGGATTCCACGTCATGTGGCCCAGGCTGTCCCATGTCCTTACTCCAAAAGCCATGTGTGTTTTCTTTAAAATACAATGATTTCTAGGCAGTTTACTCCTTTCTGGGGAAGCCTGGCTTAGTGGCTCTGTGAGGAGGCGTGGGGTTCGGGGGAATGGCTTAGAAGGGATGATTGGGAGATTTCTCTCCCTCCTTACCAGAGCTGGCCCTCGGCACCTGTGGGTTCTGCATCTGAAAATTCCACCAGCCACGGACGGAAACTATTTGAAAAAAACCTGTGATTGTGCTGAATGGGTACTGAGCCTTCCTGTCACCGTGTCCCAACAACCTCGTGTGACATCTGTCTACGCAGCCTGCATACTGTTCTGGTGTCGTAAGGAGCCCAGAGGTGATCCGGAGCATCTGGGAGGACCCGGGGGTCATGTGAGCACACTGTCATTTACCCCAAGGACTTGAGCCTCCACGGGTCTTGGTACCAGGGAGTGAGATGGAGCCAAGTCCTGCCCGATCCCAGTGGGAAATTGCACATCTGTTCTTGGCAATTTTAAAAAGATGAATCAAACTTTTGAAAATAAAATTCTTGACATGCATACAGTGTCTGAGGGGGAGATTCTATAGCTAGATAACTGATGTTTTTTGGAGAAAAGAACTGGACTGCAGAGTCCGTGGGGGCCCCTCTGTCGTCTTCTAGAACCTTCTGGGTTTTGCTTCGAGGCAGCTGCACCCGGCAGGGGGCTGGGATCAGGTTGCTCAGGGGGCTGAGAAGGGCCCGGCTGATGCCTGAAGCCCTGCAGGGCGGTGAAGGTGGACATCGGCCGTGCTGAGCGTGAGCATGGCATAGCCGGGAGGCCGTCCTTCCAACTCTCCTGTCCTGGTTGCTGGTGTTGTCCTGCTGAGGGACTTGGGCACCTAGGCTCTGCCTGTGCCTCCTCCACACCCCGAGACTGTCCCAGGTCCTGTGGTGTCCTGTCATGTGGCCAGGTGGTTCCTTGGGATGCTCAGTACAGGTTTCCTCTCTTCCTGCTGCTGCCTTGGGGAGAAGGGGTCCAGCCAGGACCTGGGGATGGATCTCATTTGGGAACAGCGTCTTTGTAGACAAGGCCACAGTGGTCAGGATGGACTCCAGTCCAATGATGGGCATCTGCCCACAAAGGGAGACCTGGAAACACAGACGCAGTGGGAGAGACCACGCGATGTCAGAGGTGGAGAGGGGTCCCCAGCAGGCCTTGAGGCTCATGGAGGCCAGGTAGCTGCTCCCTGAGACCAGCAGAGGTGCCCACCTGCAGCCCTGGGCTGGGGCCTCTGGACTCCCGATTCCTGCTCCTGGTCGGGGCTTTCTCCTGCAGCCTCGGGGCACAGAGGCAGCTCTCCCAGACCAGGGCCTTCCTCAGCCCCAGCTACACTGGCCTCCTAGGGAAGTGCTCGCCACTGACAGAAGCACCTGCTGCCCCAGGAGGCACTGGGGGGGACAGGAACCAGGAGCCACCGGGAGTGGCTCCAGGTCCATTAACAGCCACAGACCCACAGAGTGAGAGGCGTCGGCTCCGCAGCCCGTGGTCCACCACCCCCAGCTTCATGTTCCAGTCATGCTCAATCCTAAGGCACCGACAGGCTGGTGGGTCGGGAAGATTTCTGGTGTCTGAGAGAGGTCCAGGCAGGTGCCGTTCCTGAGTGCAGCTGCAGAGCTGGCTGCAGCTGGACAGTCAGGCGTCACGGTGCTCAGGATGCGACGCTGGGACTGCGAGGCAATCGTTCAAAGAGGAAGAGCTGTGTCTGACAGGCGCCCACGTTTCCAGAGACGGGATTCAGAGACCCAATCGTCAGCCGTGGCCGGGTAGGAAACTAGTGCCCTGTGGGGTTTGCGGCAGAGTAGTATCCCTAGGACAGGGACTGGAGGAGAGGGCAGGGTCCTATGCAGAGTGTGGATGAGGTGGTGAAGCTGGCTACTTTGGAGTGGAACCTCACAGAGGCTCTGAGGCCCTGAGGCCCTGGAACCTCAAGGCTCTGCAGAGCCCCCCAGGGCTGGTCTCCGGGCCCCTGGAGGGGTGGGGCTAGAACCTGGGGAGCACGTCAGCCGGTGTCCCCGTCCTCTGCAGACAGCAGGGCTGGCGGCTGAGCGGAGCCTCAACTACCCTGCACTTGCCTCTGTCCCACTCGCCTCTCTGGGCTCCATTTTCAAGCTATTTCCTGTCCCCTGAACACCAGGCTTTGAGTGAGATGTCATAACTCGAGTCCAGCGCTGGAAGCCTTGGCTCCTGCCACTGGTTGGGCAGGTGCCGAATTCCTCAGGGACCCACTTGCTCTGCCTGCTCAGGGGAGGAGAACGGCACTCACGAGCCCAGGAGGCCAAGGGCGCCAAGCACCTCGGCACAGCCTGGACCCTTCCTTGGGTTCCAGAAAGGCAGGGAGGAAGGCCCCCTCTTGAGTGCAATTGGGAGGCTGGATGGGGCGCTGGGGCAGGGGACAGAGAGTCTGGAGCCGGGGGACGTCCTGACCTTTCCCGAGTCTTCTTCTCTCCTCCACCACTGAGCAGCTCCATCTCCAGCTGCTGCCTCCTGGGGCTGCCCCGGCGGCCGGGCCCACCCACCTCCCGGGTCTCCTGCGCCCAGCTGTGGTTTCGCCTCTGTGTGGCGTGCCTGGCTGTGGCAGGAGCTGCGACCACTGTGGCCCTCAGTGCCACTTCCCAAGCCCGTTCCCCTCAAGCTCTGCAGGGGCTGACGCTGGGGGGGCACAGCTGGGGAAGGGGGGCCCACCACAGCACCCCCATTTCTCACATGGGCAACGGTGTCAGTTCTCCAGGACTAGTCTGGTCCTGGTGACCCAGGGTGACGCTGACGAAGACTCTTGCCTTGAAGACCCGGTGTCGGGCCCTCAAAGAAGACCGAGCTCTGCCTCGACCTTCCTAAGAATGGAGCCACAGCCGGGCCGGGAACCCACGCTCCTCCCACACACGTTCAAATGTGCGCTGGTTCCGGGGGGAGGGCAGGGGTGAGGAGGTCAGGTGGTGGAAGGGGTGGACATCATCACCCGAGGAACAGGTGCCACTGTCCAACGGGGGCTCTGCCTCGTGCACAACCAGAGAAGTGAAAGGCTGTGCTGCACTTGTGCACAGTGAAATGAGATGCTGTCTGCTGTTGGTGCAACCAACCAGGAAAAACAAAACGTCAACACCAGAAACAAATACGTCAAAATAAACCACATAACGGCGTAATTGTAATTGAACTAAGTATGATGATAATTAAAATGTGTTCATTTCATTTCTTTATATTTTGTAAAATGACATTACAAAGTGGCTAAAAACTACAGATCTCTAGGGCACCGATTCTCTCAAAGTGAATTTTGATACTAAATTTGAGAAGAGATTAATGACAAAAATATCAAAGAACTCATAGATTCTGAAATCAAGTCACGTTTAGTGAACATCCTTTAGGAAGTTTGAATGGGCTTATCTGAATTCAAGGCATTATTCACAACCAATTTATTTAGATCTCGTTTTTAAAAGACATTTTAGGTTAAAAAAAAAGAGAGTCACCTGCCAGAAGTCGGCCACAGTGGCGGGCAGGGGTCCTTGGGTGGCGATGTATGCAGGATTCCTCGGGTCATGATCCATCTGTGGGGACAAGGCACACAAGACGGTCAGCCACAGGTCAGAAGCGTCCAGAGGCCGAGCCTCGCTGGGGGCGTCTGTGCCCCGTGTGTGACCCCCACCACTGTTCATGGATCCCAGTGGGCACCTGAGTTCCAGCAGACTCAGAAACCACAGCCAAGAGGCCTTCTTACACCTGGCTGAGGTTACAAGAGCAGGTCACAGAAACGGGGGCCCGGTGCCCAAGGAGACCAGGGCAAGCCCTTCATCCCAGCGACACAGCACGTCCTCACGGGTGCGTGGGGAGGATCTTCCTGTACCCCTGGGGCTGTGAGCCACCTGTGAGGACCCAGGTGGTGGGCTGCAGAGGGATCAGGCCTTAGCCCTGAGCAGCACACTCCATGTCCAGCCCCCAGGGATGGACTCGCGGGGGGCCACAGCTGCAGTGGCTTCTCTCAGGAGTTAGTGCGTCCCCTGGGGCTTGTATCTGCTCATCCTGAAAAGGGGGCTTAGGCCGGGCTGGTCAGCTTGGCCGGGGCCAACCTCAGAGGGCCAATTGTGTCCTCTTTCCAGCAGACGAGGGCTGAGAAGGGAGAACGTGGCCAAGGTCTTCCTGGCTAGCTGATGGGTCCACACCCTGGTGCTAGCCCCAGTGGGGAATCTGGCTTAAACTACCTTCATTATGACATTTCACTCAAAGACTGGTGTGCAGGGGACAGGAGATAGCTTGAGGATGGAGCCCTGAGAGGCGAGTGGGACAGAGGCAAGTGCAGGGTGGTCAGAGGCTCCGCTCAGCCGCCAGCCCTGCCGCCTACAGAGGACATGACGGTCATGCTCCCCAGGTTCCAGCCACCCCTCCAGGGGCCTGGAGACCAGCTGAGGGGGGGCTCTGGACACTGTGTTGGGGTCCAGCCTCAGGGCGAGACAGCTGCCTGCAGACCCCCATGGCTGGCCGAGCTCCTGCTCTCTAGGCTTGGGGCTGATGAAAGATCTGAGATGCTCTGTATTTCAAGATAACAGCCAAGAACACATTTCTCAGCAGAGTGAAAAACGAGGACGTCTTAACCACATGTGCTCCTGGGCCACACGCAAGGTCGGTGGTGGACCCAGCCGCCACCTTACACACGGCTCCGCGGGAGACCAGCAGGCCTGGGCAGGGAAGTTGTGTCCACACGGGGCGAGCCCAGGGAGCCGCTGCCATCCTCCCCCCTGGACAGAACCAGGCGCAGGAGGCTGGAGCGAGGAGCTTCCCTGCATCTAGTTGAATGGTTTCTAGTTAAAGTGGACGTTGTTTTGAAATTCACCACGACATACACCACGCAGGTAAATTATGGTACTTTCACTGAAAGCCCCAATTAAAACGTTCCCGTGACAGATGTTTAGTTTTGATTTTTAAAATGTGCATTTGCTGCGGTGACTATTTACGGAGACCCCGTCTCCCCGCTGTGCACAGGTTCGTGTAAGAAGGAAGACCCACCTGCCTCTCGGGCCGGCCCTGCCCGGAGCGCCTCGGCAGCAGCGCATGTCGATCATGAGCGTTCAAACCAGCAATGCTGCTGCTTCCAAAATGCGAGGGCCCTGGCCACGATGACACCCTGCCAGGGTCCCAGAGGGCAGATAGGCCAGCCTGGTGATGGGTCTTAACTGCTGAGTTTTAAAATTCCTTAAACCATCCGCTGCTGAGGTGCCCTGGACAGAGGCTGGGGAATCCAGGGACATGGGCAAGTGGATGGGGCCTGGCCGCAAGTCAGGCCTCACAGCTCGGGCCTCGGGCTGCTCCGGGAGGTGCCAGGGCACAGGGTCACACTGGTGAGGTGCACTCGCCAATGCGGACTGGAAGGTGGCAGGGCGCCTCGGTGAGCGCTGACCCTCAGTGAGGCCGGGGCCGTGCTGTCCTCCTGCCTCTCTGCTGGCCTGGGGCCACCTCTGCTCTGTGCACCTGGCCCTCCCTCCTTCCTTCTCACATTCTCTGTCTCTCGGTAATCTATCTTGGAGTCTCATTCCGCGTGCCACTGTGTGACCCTGGGAAGTCTGTTCAAGCCTCTGGACCTCAGTCTCTGTGTCACCAGGTGGGTGATGGGGACAGAATGACCTCCAGGTGCCCTTTAGCCCAGGTCCCAGGTAGACATGTGTGTGTCTGCATGGCAAGCCAGAGACGTGCCTGCATGTCCCGTGAGCCCCTTTGGGTGGGAGGACCTGTCCCCATGATTGCAGTGGTGCTGAGAGTCTGGGCCACTGGAAGCACGTCCCTGGCCATAGTTTCTGCAGTGACGAGCTGGCTCAGAGAGGCTGGTGTCCATTAACCCACAATTAAATGGTAGCTGGAGGGTGGCAGGACCCAGGCACAAATGACAGTGTGATTTCGCTGGTACTGTTTTTCCCCCAGAAGGAGGAACGCCATCTGTTGGGCCCGTGGTCCCTGGTAGACTGTTTCTTGGGAAGATGTCACGTGAAATGGGACACAGAAGGTGTCCCCTAAAGGGATGCTCGCCAACAACCCGGTGGTGTGCGGGGGCTGGGGCACACCCGCGTGAGGTGAGCGTCAGGTGGCTTCACCTTGAAGAAGCCCAGGCTGCTTGAAACCCAGAAGTCCCTCCCCAGTAACTTTCAGCCTCCAAGAAAAACTGCCTTTAGGAGGAGACCCAGGTTCTGAGCCCCAAGAGCTCACCAGAAGCGAGAGCGGGCCGGCCAGGGGCTTGCACAGCAGCCCCAGACCCACCTGGCCTCCTGGGGTCTCTCAGGGTGAGCGTGCCGGCACCTGGGCCTCCCTGCGTTCCTAGGTTACGGCGGAGCTCAGACCTCCTGTGCTCTCTCTGCGATTCCTTCCTCTGTGGTGCAGGGGATTGAGCCAGGGTGCTCTGCCATCGAGCCACACCCCGGCCTGGCCCAGCCTGAATTGCAGGTGTCCAGACGACAGGCTCTGGGGAGGGAGGCCGACCTTGAGGGTCTTCACACAAGCCTCAGGCGTCAAATTGTTAAAGTGAGTACGAGGGTGAGCCACCACTGCCCACAGGTGCTGGCTGTGGGGACTTCTGAGCCATGCTTGGCCACCTCCTCAGGACACTCAGGACACCTGCCCTGCCGTTGTCCATCCTGTGCAGCCGCTCTGTCCCCAGGGGCCTCCCTATCACACACCAGGCCATGTTCCTCCTTTCCCAAACAGTGGAACCCAGGATGAGGCTGAGCAGTCCCTGTGGCTGGCACCACGGGCTCGTCCTGGTCACTCACCCACATGCTCTGCCTGTGCCACTGTCCACAGGTGACACCCTCAGTCTGGCCAAGTTCTTAAATGGAGCCCGCAGGTCTCCCTGACTGCCTAGGGGACACGGCTCTGTGGACTTCCAGGACCCCTCTAAACGCAGACTGGCGTGGCTCAGCGTGTGAGGACCAAGTGCTAACGTGGCAGGTGTGACGATCATGGTCCGACCCGGCAGGTCGTCCAGCTGCTTTTCACCAGAGGCTGCCGGGAAGGCCATCCTGGGCCGTGGGTATTCAGAGAGAAGGGGCGGCTGGGATTTCCTAGTCCCCTCTCACAACCAAATTTGAAAAAAGACTCGCACTATAAAGCAAAGGGAAAACCAAGAGGTGCCCAGATCCAGTCTCTCCCCTGGTGTCCCTTCTGACCCTAGCCCCTGGCCAGCAGCTGGGAAGGTCACCCTGAATCTGCACTGCCCAGGCAAAGGAACCGCAGGATGCACCCCCACCCCTCAGCACGTGAGCAGGAAACCATCCAGGTCCTGTCCTGCTGTGGCCACTGCACCCAGCAGTGCCCACGTGGAGACGACCTCCAGCCGGGCACCCTGACCTGCGGAGAGCCCCACAGCACGGCAGGGACCCGCACCTCTTGGACTTGGGAAGGGCTTTGCCTGGCCTTTCTGTTTGGTCATTCCAGGAGAGGGACCACAACAGGCAGGGCCCGGTTCCTCCCTCTCGTCAGCCACCAACAGTGCTGCCCATCACCCTGTGCAGGACCCAGCACTCACAGGCCTGCCTCACGGGGCACGGGGTTCTCCTCGGGGACAAGAGTGCCAGCCAGTGGGCTTTGACTAGAGACTCAGAATCAGTCTTGCTGGGAAGACCCAGGGGACGCCCCAGACAGGAGCTCTGAAATAGACAGACCCGCTCTCTGCGTCCAGAGGCCCCCTGTGCAGGAGACAGTCCCCGCCACACGTCACACCCGTGCGAGGCCTGGGCCTCACAGCCCCCTCTCTGCACAGACAAGTGCCTGGACCAGCCGCTCCTCCAAGTCACTTTTTTTAAATATAATTTTTTATTTTACTTGTAGGTGTGCGCAATATCTTTATTTACTTGGTGCTGAGGATCGAATCCAGTGCCTCACGTGTGCAAGGCAAGTGCTCTGCCACTGAGCCACACCCTAGCCCCCTCCAAGTCACTTTTCAAAGCTGAGTTTGTGCACTGTGTGGGTGTGAGGGGGCAGGAGGCGGGACCGGAAGCTGCACAGCAGGGGCTGAACTGCCCCACAGAGGTGCTACAGGGGACAGCCCGTGCAGAACGATGCCCGGCAAGGGACGCCACCACGTGTCATCTCCTGCCGAAGGGCCACAGGATCTAGGACTCGGTGCGTTTGTGGCCCTAGGGCTGGCCGGCACGCTGGGTCCTGGGTATCCTGACCCCGTCAGACACACTGTGTTCTGTAGGCCCTGTGTTTGGTGGCTGCAAACCTGGGATTTCAGAAATTACTGATGTGTCCCTTAGACCAACACCAAGGAAAGCTGTGGGAAGGGGTCAGTGCATCTGCTGTCCACATCCACACGGAATCCCGGCCCCTCTCTGCACCCCACCCAGCCCCTGGCTCCACAGGCCTGGTCCCTCCGTCCCCACCTGCCCTCCCCACCTTGGCTCTGCAGGCAGCTGAGGCCCAGGGAAGCCCGCCCCAGCCTCCCCTGCTCACCTCCAGCTGGCCTCCACTTCCCTGTGCCAGCTGCCTGCTCTCTGCAGAGTCTGAGCCAGGGATAGCACTGGGGTGGGCGGTGCCCAGAGCCAAAGAGGCTCCAGGAGGAGAGCCCCTCTGAAGTCAGGGAGGCCTGGGGCACGTTCAGCACTGCCTCCTGCCATCCTCCCCAGGCCCAAGCCTCCACTCCCCTCTCCTCCAACAGCTGCTGGGAGGCACAGCCGCAGGCATCTGCTTTGTATTCAAAGACCCCAGACACCGACCACCCCAGGCAACAAGCCTGCTGTTGCAGGGCCTCGGGGCCGCCATGTTAATGTTAAAGGGAGGCAGGTTGGTACCTGGGTTTCCGTCTCCCAGGAGTCAAGGAAACGGCACCTGGGAGAGGTGACTGCCAGGGGCAGGAGCCACTGCAGTGTGGGTTCCACTGTAGCACCCTCCCAACTACTGGCCTGTCACCTGCCCGAGCATCAGGTCCCCTGAGGCCCAGTGCAGCACCCTCCCAACTACGGCCTGTCGCCCGCCGAGCACCAGGTCCACTCAGACTTGAGGCAGCTGGTGCGCCTGGCCCAAGCCAGTCCCTGGTCACCACCCAGGGCAGGCACTGCGAACCCTCTTGAAGCTGAACTTTCTCGCCCACAGAGGAGAGCCGCGGACCAGTGCTCTGGGCCGTGTACTTACAATGGGGCTGGCGTTGATGTAGTCCGAGTTGCTGTGACTGTTTTCCGGTTTCAGCAGGATCCTGGAGTGGTCATCTGCAAGAAACCCACGAGAGGTGGTGAGGAGCTGGCCCAGTGCTTCGTCCAGGGGCGTGGGGACCTGTCTAGGCTCACACCAGGGTCCAGCCCAGGGTCAGTGCAAGCCTTGAGCACTCCTCAGCCGAGTCTTTCCATCCTATCCTCCAGAACGACCCGTGGCCCACCCTCGGAGGGCAGAACAGAGCCGCTCCCTGCCCCTCGGATGCAGGGACGCCCCTCCTGCCTTCACGGCCCTGCAGTAAAGAGCAGACACACGCCCACACATGGAGGACGAGGCACCCGTGGATATCAATCAATAGGCCACCATCCAAAATAGAGTCTCCTAGTTGACAAGTGGCTAAATCCCTGAGAGGACTGGAATTTAGTTTCCAGGGGCGAGTAAGAGCCACAGGAAATGCAGATAGGGAGGAAATAGAGACGCCCAGGGAGCCTCCGGTGGGCATGAGCTCTGCACAGGCAGAGGCCTTGCCTGATGAGGGCCAGAGCCGGCAACCGTTCCTGGGGCTGACCAGGACAGCACATCCCCGTGTGAGTGCATCCCTGCCTAAATCTGGCTCTGGACGAACCCCTCTACCTGACTCCAGGAGCTTCGAGGCGTGGCCCCAGGGAAGGTGCAGGGAGCAGTGGGAGGTGGGTACGCTGGCCTGGCAAGGGCATGGGGTGGAGCTTCAAAAACCCCTCGTCCTCCATGAGGGGCAGCTGGGGGCACGGCCAGCGGCTCCACTCTTGCTCCCGGGTGAGTCCCCCGGGGACACGCAGCATCCTTGATCACCGGGTCCCCCATGGCTGAGAGCTTCCTCAGACTCAGGCTTGTTCCCCCAGACTCGCAGGGGGCCTCTTCCTGCAGGAGGGGAGGCCGCCCGCCAAGGGCCGCGCAGGCGGCACAGGCTTGGGGACTTCACTGTCACTGTCACTGGGGCAGGAGGCTCATCCTCCAGCCGTAGCTCTGCCTGTGCCCAAGCACACAGGCTGCAGGAGGATGGCGGGGTGGGTGGCCGGGCACCTGGCTCTCTGCCTGGCTGCGGATGCTGGGTGAGCTCCTGGCAGCGTCCTTGAGGCCGAGTGGGTGCAGCTCAGCTCTGCACCATGGGAGGCTCACAGAGAGGTCCTGGCTGGCGTGGAGGGAAGATGGGCAGCGGGGCCAACTGAGTGACTTGAAGGCGTGAGAAATGTGTAAGGTGAGCAGATGGCAAAACCCGGGGGCCGAGGGAGGAAGGGGCACAGCGTCGGGTCAGGGTCTTCCTGACCTGGAACGAGGCTCGTCCAGCAGAGAGCACTCAGTCTGCGACAGGCACCAGGCGTGGGGTAGGGGTGGGTCTGGGGTCCTGGAGCCCCGCAGTTCCTACAGGAGAGACCCCAATTCCAGCGAAGGCAACCCAGCATGATCACCATGGAGACGTGCCCACTGAGACTCACACTCGAACCTCTGGGTGAGAGCGCCAGTCCCGGAGGGAGCAGCCACGCAGAGCTGCCCCTCGCCCTGGCACAGGGGAACCTGAGTGGGACGCACGCTCCGAGCTGCACACAGGCGGGGGACCGGAGGGCTGCAGCAACAAGGAGCTGGAGGCCAGGGTGGGCCTGGGGTGATGGCACCGAGGGAGCCCCAAGGAAGTCACAGAGAAGGAGATGACAGGCAGACGCCGAGCGGGGGGCGGCACTGTGCTGGGAGCAGGCAGACTCCGGGTGTCGGGAGGCCTGAGTCATAGAGCTGGTTGCAGGGCCTGCTCGTCCGAGGACAAGTGCAGAGCCACAAAGCAGGATGGAGGGGGGACAGGAGCGTCCCCTGTGAGGTCCTCTGAAGGAGGAGCCAGCAGACACCCAAGCTGCTCGGGGGACCACCTGAGCAGGCCTCCCCTGCCTGGCTCCGCCTCCCCTGCCTGGCTCCGCCTCCCCTGCCTGGCTCCGCCTCCCCTGCCTGGCTCCGCCTCTCCTGCCTGGCTAAGGGTCCAGGGCACGGCCCTGATGCCAGGACCCCAGGAAGGCAGCACAGGTCCGGTCCAGTCACTACGGGAGGCCTTCCCTCCTCAGCCTCACTCTGGTTGGGACCTGGTAAGGTAGAGTCCCTGGTCCTCCAATGGCCACTGGGGATGGCGCGCACCTGGGGAGGACTTCATGTGTCGAGGCTGCTCCTGCTCAAGACCCGACCCCAGCGTGCTCACCTCTGCACACTGGCCTCTGAGCCCCGGCCCCTCTGCCCCCGTTGGAGGGTTCAAGAGCCAATCTAGCCCCAAACCTCCCTGGGCAGCACACCCCAGGGCCCCCGCGTATCCGTGAGGCCACCCTCCCCCACACAGTGACTCCTGGTGGAGAGCAGGTGCTCAGGGACCTCCACTGCAGCCACTGCGAGGCTGAAGGCTGTGATGGACACAACCGTAGTGCCCAGGATGCCCAGGTGCTGTCCCAGGTGCTGCCACTGCCCAGTGGGATCCAGGTGCAGATGCAGCAGGCCCTGAGGGCAAGGCTCGAGCCTCTGCCCACACCATGGAGGCCAGTCTTTCTTGCTGGCCGTGTGCCCCAACCCACGGCTTTAGGACCCTGCCACGGGTTAAATGGGAAGCTGTCTCTGAGCTGCCTGGCTGGGGACAGCTACGAGGCACAGGGCACTGGTCCTCAGTGGGCGCATGTTTGCAGGCTGGTAAGAGGGGTGGGCTCTCGGACCACAGGGTCGCGGCCCAATGTGGCCTCGGGAGCATGCAGCCTGCATGTGTCACCTGCCCCTCACCCCCGCAGGGCCCCCAGCTGGGTACGTACAGGTCAGCACTGCCATCGAGCGGTTCTTGGGCAGGTTCTCCTCCCTCTGGGCCACCAGGGAGCTGCTGGGCTCCGCCTGGTAGGCACACAGCGCATCCCACTCCTTCTCCAGCCGGTGCTTGTTCTTCAAGTGGTCCTCCATGTAGGCCTGGAAGGAGCAGAGCGTCAGGAGCCCGTGCGCAGCAGCTGCCCGGGCCAGGCGTGGCCAGGAGAGGCCGGCCTGCTGAGGGCAGGACAGCACACTCCCCGTGACTTCCAGGCTGCCGGGAGGTGCCCACCACGAGGGCCACGCAGCCTGCTCTGGAGCTAGAGGAACTGCTGGGGAAGATGGACAACCGTCCTGGCCACATGTGACCAGCCAGCCAAGGGGGTGCGAAGCCACACCTACGACCCAGGGAGGTGGGCTCGAGCAGGCGGGGTGGGGGGGAGAGAGCTCACCGAGGGCAGGGAAGGACAGGCTTGGGACCCATGGGTCACGGGTGGTGGCTGTGCCAAGTAGCAAGGAGAGATGCCAAGGCTGAGGGCAGAGGTCTGCACATCTGCAGGACAGCCAGGCCTGGACAGCAGGAGCCTGGGAGGTGCCTGCGCAGGCCGCAGTGGGCGCCATTGGGGCTCAGAGACACCCTGAGGACAATGCTCCCCGGGCCGTGAAGGAGCAGAGACACGTTCTGGAAGTTGTGCGGGTTTCAAAGGGAGGAAGTGGCTGCAGACAAGCTAAGACACCCTGGATCCAACACTCCCATGACCCCAGGCCTGCAGAGCATCTCCCTGGGTGTCACATGAGCTGCCGACAAGTGTGGCATGGCCATCAGCCTTGGAACTATGCACCCGAAAAACAGGAAACCTGCGTCTGGAAAGCTGCCTCACGTCCAGTGCGGGCGTGCCCCTGCCCACACAGATGCCTGCCCCTCCACCAGGAGACTTGTTTCCTCAGCTGCGTGCTAGTGGTGCACACGCACGGGACAGGCTGTGCCTGGGTGGGTGAGCCACGTGCAGGACTCCAGGCTGCGTGGCCTGTGCAGCATTGCAGGGACAGCAAGGCCCTTGGCGCTCTGCATTCTCCTGGCACTTGCCTGTGAGTACAGGTGACGGTGACAGCAGCAGTCGAGGAGCCCGGCCTCTGGCTATTCCCTGCCACATGCAGCCGTCCCCATTGATGCCTTCAACCAGAGGTGGCTGAGATGGGACGAAAGGTTCTCAGAGGACCAAGCCCAGCTGCGGGCCACATGGATCCGTCATCCCCATAGGGCCACGAGCCTACAAACCACGAGGTTTGGAGTGGCCAGCTCTCCCACGGCCAGCACAGTGCTCAGGCCCTCCTTGCTTCAACTGCCTCCCTGTCTGCCCACCTCCCTCTCACCACAGCCCCGTCTGTAGGAGCCTGGACGGTCCTCTGGGCACCTCCCTGCCCACAGGCAACAGGTAGAGGAAGAGAAGCACAGGGAGGGACCAGCAGCGCTGCCTCACACCACACAGGACAGGAAGGAATCTCAAGTCAGACATGGCCTGCCCCCTCCAAGCCACTCCGCAGGCCCAGGTCTGCCCCGCTGGTCTGCCTCATGTCAGCTTCCTGGACTATGTGGGGATCAGGTGTGCGAGCTGATCGGCAGGTGGAGCCCCTGGTGGGGAGGATGCACGGGGCCCACCTCACACCTGCTATGGAGGCCTGGCTGTCACTCACCCCCACAGCCAGCACTGAGCTGAGCAGAGGTTTACCCTGTGAGCCTGTCCCTGCCCACAGTCCTGGGGCCTCCCGCATGAGCAGTGCCCTGAGGTGCTGGCCCACGAGGCCAGGCAGAATCCAGACGGCTCCACTGAGGAGGCCACAGTCAGCTCTGAGATGGCCCATGTGGATTCAGGCACTGCCTGTGAGCCAGAGGCCTCAGGGGAGGCATGGGCTCCCGCAGCCCAGGACCTGGTGGGGCTGGGCGCCAGGCCTCACCCAAGGCACCCGCCAGGATGTGCCTGCAGCGGCCGCCCACTCTGTGGGAGCTGGTCCTGCCCTCCTCACAACAGGCACTCAGTGCTCCCGGTGGGGCAGCCGGCCCTGGCTGCCAGGAGCAATGGGTGAGCAGCTCCTTCCAGCCAGCGGCACTCTGCGAGACGAGCCCGGCCACTGCAGCCCGACCTGACCGTCACTGCACAGGGGCTCTGGACGCATCCTAACCCCTCCAGGCTGCAGCGGGCTGGGCTCCTAGGCTGACCTTAATCAGGGGTGCGGCACCAGAGTCCACGCTCACAGGAACTCCTGGCCTCGTGACAGAGCCTGCAGACAGGGCTGCTGGTCAGCAAGCTCGCAGTGGGAGGGGAGGCGGAGGCTGCTATCACGACTCCCCCGAGAACCGTTGCTGCAGATGCACCGGACTGCGCCGAGCCGGACGCACTTCTTGAGTCTTTGTGCGCAGTGACCTGCAGGCCTCGCCCTGGTGCACCACAGATGGACTTGTGCTGGTTTCCCACCAACATCTTTATAATCGCTGTGCGCCACGTTAAAGTGCTGCAGGCTCCTGCACCGCATCCCCATCTGCCCTCTTTTGTGGTCTGCGGGCAAGACATTCTCATCTGGGAGTCTGTGGAGGATCCTGGCCTTTGTAGCAAAACCCCACATTTTAATCAATAAAAGCAAAACTGAAATGACTTAGTCCTGCTTTTCCCGGGTGTGAGGCGCAAGGGTAGAGCAGGGCGGCACTCTGCCCAGCGGCTGCAGGATCCCCAGTCTCATCAGCGTGGATCCAGTGGCACTTGACCCCCAGCGGGCACCCAGCGGACATCTGAATAGTGTGTGCTGCCAGGGAGGTGGTCGCCCGAGAGCTTAGTTAAAAAAAAAAAAAAAACCCTGCAAATTTGAGTTCCATAAGTAGCCCTTGTAGAGAAGAAGAAAATGAAAGTGAAAAGGAAAACCCCTCGTGGCTCCAAGCCCCAGGACAGAGCGCAGGACTCAGCCGCTGGGCTTCCTTCTTTCAGAGCCAACGGCCCCGGGGCCGGCCTGCATGCTTCTGGAGTTATTAAGATGGAAGCTGCCCAGGCGAGGCTTCGTCTCCCATGGGGGAACCAGAGCCCCGGGAGGCTGGACCACTGATGGCTGGACCCTCGGCTCATGGCTGCGGCCTCCTCCAGCACTTCCTGCAGCCACGCAGCCTCCCTGCCCCTTCTGCACAGTGTCCTCTACCTGTCTCCTGGTGCCTGACACTGAGGACAAGGCCAAACCCAGTGTGCTGTGCTTTCCCCAAGCATGCACACCCGTAATGAAGTCTGACCTGCAAATCAGCACAGGAGGCGATAAACGACGACAGTTCTCTATAGATCTTAGCAACCTCACCTCAGCATGCCATTTTTTTTTCTTATTAAGTCAGGAGCTGTCCCTTTTCACTTAAAGGAAGCACTTTATAGGTTCTCTGTGGCATAACTGAAACTTCAGCATCATGACCCTGGTGCTTTGGGATCAGAAGTAAAGTTAGGGTGATCCAAACACAAGCACTGTGAACTGCAACAGTTGGTCGGATAAGATGGCTACTAAGTGACTAAAGGGTGGGTAGTGTATACAATGTGGATACTCTGGCCGTGGGGCGGTTCACATCCCAGGCAGCACAGAGTGGGAAGGCTGGAGATTTCACCATGTGCTCAGAAGGGCGTACAATTCAAAACTTCCAAAATGTTTATTTCTGAAATTTTCCACATGATATTTTTAGACCAAAGTTGATCGCAGGTAGTTGTAACCTCAGAGAGTGAGACTACGGATAAGGGGGATGATGGTATTTCTTAGAAGACCTTGGGGGTGTACCGACTGGTGTTGTCCCCTGTCCAAGTCCCAGCTCCTCAGCGTGTGGCTCTCCAGCCTGGGAAGACTCCGTGTCCCACTGTCTGTCCCCCTTGTGCTCATCTGGCTCCCCTCCCTGCCACTCCACTGTCATGAACCCCGGAAGAGGCCCAGCTCAACTCTGCACCCACACGCGGGCCTGGGGGGACCTGCCCTCCCAGCCCCACCCCTGCACCAGACGCTGTAGCGAACGCGTCTCTCTGGCATTCGCAGCTCTGCTCTGGGCTTCCCTGTGGGCCATGGCCTCTCCTGGCTGCTCTGTCCAGCCCGGGGCGGCGAGTGCAACTGGAAATCATCCGTGTCCCAGACTGAGATTTCCTGTGGATGGCAGCACCCAGGGAGAGTGCTTCTGAGTCCCCTGAACTCAGAACACATCCCCAAAGCAGCCCAAGGGACTGGAGCACCTCACGCCTCCCTGTGGCCTTCCTCCCTCAGGAAACACCTCCAAGCTCCTGCCGAACACAGGCTCCTGGCCCCAGCACACCTGGGACAGCCAACCCCATGTCCATCTTGCCGGCATGGAGCAGCAGCGATGGCTCAGAAGGCTCTTCTCCCCCTAGAGCCCAACCCTTCCCCACGGCCCAATCCCAAGCAGGCGCTGTCCCCCTGAGAGCCTCAGAGGGCTGTGCCTACCCCGTGGGCTCGGCGTACACCCCAGGTGCCCTCCTCTGGGATGCAACACACCTGCAGCTGGGGACCCTGCACAGGCTGTGGGCTCCTGGGGCCAGGGACCGTCCAGCCCTGACTCAGCCCACTGCACAGTCCATGTGCTGGGCACGGCACAGCCTCTGTGTGGTCTCTCTGCCGAGGGAGTGCCAGGGAGAGCCAGGCAAACGGGGTGAGGCCTGAGGGGAGGCGACAGGGGATGCAGCCCCACCGTGACAGGTGACAGAGCTCTGGAATTGCAGACATGGTACTTCATCCTTGTTGACCACCTGAGCTGCTGACCAGCAGATTTTGAGAGCTTTCCAATTCTCAGTGCTCTTCTTAGCAGCCACCACCGTCCCAAGCCATGGCCCCTTCCAAAGCCTCACCTGGCGTCCCACAGCAGAGACAGTCCCCAGATCAGCCACTCGTGAAGCGAAGCCCAGGTTTCGGGATGGGGTCTCCCCGGGTGCAGCCATCGCATGCCGCCTGGTGCCCGTCCCCCCAGGCTGTGAGGCCGGGTCCACGGTGGTGGGGGACACAGCTGCATTTCTTTGGATTCTTCTCCTTTGAGAACGACATCGTCAGCTTTCTGTCCTCTGCAGCCCCCCTCAGATCTCCTCCTAGTCCACCCTGGCAGAGCGTCTGGAGGGACACTCTCAAGCCACCTCTGGGTCCCCGAGCTTGGGGACTGCTGTGAGGACAGCCACCAGGTCAGAGCAGCCCTTTCACATGGAGCCCAGCTGGCCTGGCTACAAGGTCAAGCTGCCGACTCCCCCAGGGCGGGAAGTGGCCTCCCACGGGGGAGCGCAGAGGCTGCGCATGTTGGTTCTGTGGAAGTCACCGCAGCCCAAGCTGTGCCCGCCTGGCACACACAGGCCTTCTGACCCGCAGGGGCTTTGGCTGGGCAGGACGGGGGTCTGAGACAGCGCTGGCCTTGGTCTAGAGACTGTTCTCTCCACAGGGCAGGAGGCTAAGTGGGCTTGGCTGGGCGCTGGCAGGCACCTGGGGCGGACGTCACTGGCCATCTCCTCTACCCTCACTGTGCCCCAAGGTGAGTCGGGAGCTCCTTCCTAGGAGGGGAAGCGGGAGTGCACTTCTAAAGGTGTTCTGAGGTCCACCAGGTCACCTGTGGTGTGCTCTCTGGACAGATGTGCAGATGGGGGTCTCGGCAGGAGGAGGGAGGTGGGCAGCCTGTGGCTCTCAGGAATTCTGTGGCTGCACCGTGGCGCTGGGGATCCTGGCCCTCACCTGGGGAGAAGTGACTCACTGAGCTGCCCCAGTACCAGCGTCAGACTGTGGCTTGAAGGCGGGGCCAAGGGGTGACGGGGTGAACTGTCAGCAGGCAGGGAGCCACCAGGAGATGCGCAGGGGCCACCAGCAGGGCGTCACTGTTCACACTGTGGCCAAGGACAGTGGGATTTCTACCAAGTTCACATCACGTAGCAGATTCACCAGTGACGTGTGCACAGGCTGATGCCCGTGGTTCTCTGTCTCCACACCAGACCACGACCCTGGGTGGTTCCGGAACATGCTCCCCACCTGTCCATTCGTCCTCTGTTTACTATTTTTAAAGAAGGTTACTCAGGGAAGAGGAATTACTGGGGATGCTGCTCGAGAGATGACGAGAAGCTGAAGTGCCCCTTAGGGCAGGTGACGACTCAGCTGCAGAGTGTCAGCAGCAGCAGCACCCAGGGTCTGCCCGGAGCACAGGACTGGAGCCCACTATCAGGCTGAGCACTGACCACCCCTCGCCACGCACAGCTCCAGCCCATGCTGGCAGCAGAAGCTGGCATTGGACGTGCCCCCGGGAGAGCAGACAGAGTGCTTGTGGGCCCACACCAGTCAGCAGGGGGGTGCCATCACCTCCGGGTGGGGGTGCAGGATGGAGAACAGTGGGAGGGTCTCGCGGCTCTAGACTCAGGCCTGGGGACCCCTAGGCCCTGAGTGCCTCTGCCAAGGTGCCCCAGAAAACAAGGTAGAGCATCAGGTCTCACCTGCCCAGGGAAGTCTCACCTGCCCAGGAACCTCCTGCTGAGTGTGCAGATCCCAAGGGAGGACGGGATGAGGCCAGCTGACCTGGCCGCACATCTGAGACCAGAGCGTGGGGAACAGCACAGTGCTTCGTGAAGGGTGTTGGTGTCTGTGGGTGCTGCCTCTGGCACGTGGTAAGTGTGGTGTGGGATGTAGGGCAGGCATGTCAGAACACAGGACTCAGACTCAGACAGCAGCAGGGCGACCTGAGTCCATCGCGGCAGGGGCCTAGAGGGCGGCCTTGCTGTCTCAGCCTGGGGAAGTCTTGCTTAAAACGGGAGTCACAGGCCACCAGCAGTGTTCAAACTGCCATCTGGCTGACCCAAGGTCCCTGGCCCTCCTGCTCCTGAACATGCCAGCCACCACGGCCAGTGAGGTGGGCCCCAGGCGGTGGGCTGGGCCAGTGCACCCCTGCTGTGGCTCCAGGAAGAACTTCAAAGGTAGAGCAGATGCACCCACAGTGCCCAGGAGCCCACTGGGCAGGTGCAAGGGTGTGCCAGAGTTTGCTTGGGAAAAGCAAGCCTGGGGTCTGGAACTCAGCCTCCGGCTCTCTGTGCAAAGCCTGAGGAGGAGAACAGGACCCCAGGAATCAGGAGGACCCATGAAGGACCACTCGTGGGGCCCGTTCCCTTCCCCTGCACCTAGCAAGGGCTCCTGGGCTGGTTTCTTAGGAGTAATCACTCTGTGTGGGTCCCCTGGCTTTGCCCAGCCTAGGGTACTGTGCAGGGCAGAGCTGGACGAAACCGGCCAGCAAAAGCCTACGCAGCCTGAGACCTGGCCTCACCCACCCGCAGTAGCCAGTGTCCCTTTCAAGTCCTTGCTCTGAACGGTGTCTTTCCCCAGCTGCAAGCCCAGTGGCCTCTGGAGGCCCTTCCCCAGGTGGCTCAGGACGAACGGCAACCAAGCTGGACAGAAGGTCCGGATCACTGGAGTCGTGGAGAACACCACTCTGCAGGACCTGAGACTTTCCAGAGAAGGTCCTGGGATGCCCGCTACGCTGCCGAAGGAGCAGCCGTGAAGGAGCCGCCTGAAGAGCGGCTGGCACCGAGTCCTCTGCATGGTGTCGAGGTCAGAGAGCTCCAAGCAGTCAGCTTCGTGGAACCTGTCCTTTTCAGAATGGAAGAACTCAGTCCAGTCTGAGAACCC
Source organism: Urocitellus parryii (assembly GCF_045843805.1). Lineage (NCBI taxonomy): Eukaryota > Metazoa > Chordata > Mammalia > Rodentia > Sciuridae > Urocitellus > Urocitellus parryii. The sequence goes on along the minus strand of NC_135533.1, from coordinate 1,522,902 downwards.
CTCTTCCTCAGATTATGCCAGGCCACAGCAGCCCCTCCCATTCCGGTTAGGAAGGGCCTCAGGAGGGCCTGCTCTTGGCTCTGCAAGTAGGAACTGAGGCCAGGCGCCCCCTGAGAGCCTCTGAAGAGGGGAGTGGAGGAAGGCCTTCCTGGAGAGCAGGCCATCAGGGACAGCGAGGACTGGCGGAGCCGGACGCCAAGGCTCCACTGAGCCTGGTGCATCTCTTACTGTGATTCTGCTTCTGGATTATACGTCTAGAGCGAGCCCAGAGTTGGGGAAGTCACGCTGAGGGAGGGCTCTGCAGGCGCTCCCCACAGTCGCGGGCAGCAGGCCCAGCCGGGGTCTTGTTTTTTCGTCTTGCTCTTCTGTAGGGCTGAGAAGGGAACCCAGGGCCGTGCCAGCTGGCCAGGGCTCCGCCACCAGCCTCACCAGCCCCGGGGTCCTCGCTGGAGGGCACCGTGTGATGTGAGCGGGGCCCAGAGCATGGGAAGGTGCACCTTGCGGGTGAGCTGGTGACCCTTGCCAACCCGGGATGAAATGAGGAGAAGGAAACCCCAGCATGACAAGGACGCTGGGCCCTGACGGTGGACGCGCACTCTGCCCGGAGCAGTTCTAACTGGCAGACCCGAAGCACGGAGCTGCCTTGTTCTCAGCCCCTGTTCTGGGACGCAGGAGGCCTGCTGCAGGACCGGCCGGCCGTCTCTGCTGGGTCCTCTTGGTGCGCCAGGCCTGGGGGGTGTGGAGGGCCACAGCGGTCCCCGTGGGACGGTTAAACGGGAGCCATCCATGCCAACTGTGACACAGGTGGCACGATCCTTTCGTCCTCCTTCCCATCATACACGTAGGTGACAGGAAATGCAGAGAGAGATGCTTCAAGGAGTGGCGGATGATGAGGGGCACAGGCCAGCTCAGGTCCTGCTGAGAGCCAGGCCCCACCCTGTGGGCTGCTCCCCACCCCAGTCTGACCCAGTGCCTCCCCCAGACTGTAGGTCCGGGGCCCAGCCACTGTGGAAGGAGGCCTCCCTGGGGCTGGTCTCCAGCTGCAGGAGAGTCCACAGACGCCCGGATGGCCAGAGCCAGAGGACGACTTCAGAAAACAGCCAAGGCAAGAGGAGGTGACCCCGGGACCCAGGCTGCCAGGGGGTCCTGGGCTGGGGTGTGGGGCGGGGTTGAGTCCCTCCTGGAAGATGGGCAGGTCAGAGAGCAGCCAGGGCCAGGCCCCCGTGGGAGTGGGTTTGGAACTTCCTGCTGCCATTAGGTGGCAGAGCCTTCAGACCTCGGAGGGCCCTTCAGCCTTCCTTCTACGCCCCCTCGCTGCCCCGCCGGCTGCCCTGGTTCCCCGACCTCCGAGTGGGGTGTCCTGGACCCTAGCAGGTGGGCCTACCCTGGGGCAGAGGTGAGGGAACCGGGGTGAACTGGAGGGCCAGAGCCCACCAAGCAGCTCAGGAGCCTTCCCTAGAACTTCTGTGTCGCCTGGCAGAAGTGGGCTGCTTCTGCACAAATGGACACTTGCCAGCAAACGGTTCCAACGTGGACGTAACTGTCCACAGCCGGACGAGCCTCAGAGGCAGGGGCACCTCTGTGTCCCACCAGACATTTAGAGGGGCTTAGGAGGTTCTCAGAACCCGTGCTTCAGCCTCAGTGCTGTGCTGGCTCCCAGGCCCGCCCCGGGGGATGCATGGGGACCCGCCAGACCCCCCTGGAGTGTCCGAGCCGCCCCACGCCCTGCTGTTGGAAGCAGACAGACGCCGTGGAGTGGCAGGAAATGGCCCTTTTAACAGTGGAGGCTTTCCTCAAGCCTCTCTCCCACTAAAACATTTTCTTCAAAATTATTTTCATAAGAAAGATTAACAATTTCAACCTGAGCTGCTAATCCTCTTTCATTTAAAACTCTGCTGATAAAATTCTTTGCTTGTCATTCAAATAGTAATAATTATAGATTTGAAGCCTCCATCTCGGGCTTCATTAATGGTCAGTTGTATGGAAGTGTGGGGCGGAAGTCAGCTTGGGTCCACCTCCGAGTGCCGTCCGCTGGCTTCCCCTGGCTATGGACCATAATTCCACAGTGATAAGGGGAATATGTTAATGAGAGGAGCATTATTTATCCACAGCACCTGCCTTTACCAAATATCTTTTGTGAGTCTCTCCTGTAATTTTGGTGTACAGTTAAAAAAATTACAATGTGAAGATTTTAAATGCTAGTGAGCAGCAACTTCTATAAAACAAGTCTAAAAAAAATGTTTAATTCAACTTTATGATATTTCTACTGATTTCTGCCTTTTAAAAATTTAAAGTATCTATCCATGGAATCTTGAACTCCCCAAATAGCTATTTATCAAAGAAATGACTTCTATTGAGTTAACTTATTTCTATCAACAATACAATTATCTTAATAAATAGGAAACACTGGACGGTTAGAAGAAACCACGTAGAGGACAGAGATAAATCTGTCATTCTAAACAGATTAAAGTCTCCTGATTACTTTCTCATCCTTTTAAATAATTAAATCCCCCACTCCATCTGGATAATCAAAGTTTGACCAGTCAGTTAACAGCCCACCAGCCCTTCGTGAGGAGAGAACCTCACCTCCGGCTTCGACGAGGAACATAAATCAGGTCAGCAAAGGTAGGGGGGGAGGACCCTGGCCGGAGCGGATTTCTGCTCACTCCTGTAACTTACTGGACAATAGAGAAGGGTCTACCTGCAGATATTTGTTTTCCAACAGACTTTTATTAACATAAGTCATTATATAGTCTTTATTGAGTGAGAAAATAAGAATTTGATTTCCACCTCGACCTTGCCCCTTTGACTGACATAGGAAAAGCACTTTAAGCTCTGATTTATTTAAAAATTCCAATAACCTACGAGACTCATTTTCTCAACTCTGGATTCCACAGAGTTAACAGGAAAGGCAAGGATGATTGGATATTTTTAAAAAGCCATTCATGAGGATGTGATTTTAAGACAACAAAGCCCTGGGGAGACCTGCTACCCCGATGACAAACTCTAAGAGAGACAGACCCCACTCGGCAGGGCGGGGACAGACCTCGGGCCACATCCACGCGGCGGGCGTCCCAAGATGCTGGCTGCCTCAGTGCATGGACGCCTCTCCCTGAGTGGCCCTGTGGAGCACTCCTGTGTGCTGGGCACAGAGCACTCATCTGTTTACATGGTTGCCTACCCACGTCCCCCCACCTGGCGGTCACCTACGGGATGCAAATGGCCAGTCCCGATTGCAACCCTACAAGCAGATTCTCTCTTAAGACTCAGCACCTTCGTGGGACACAGCAAGCACAAGAAGGCCCAGAGGACACAGCTTCCCTCCATGGATGACGACCGCAGTGACGCCAGGGCCTTGGGGAGGAGGAGAGAGGAGGGTGGTTGCCTAGCAACCCAGAGGCAAGGCTTTTCTTAGCAGCAGCCTTTTTGACATGCTGCACCACGATGTGCTCGTGACGATTTCCTGATGAAGTTTCTAGGGGTAATAAAGAATTCCAGCAAGAGCAGGCAGGTGGCCTGGGACGGTGACACAGACGTGACTTCCTCCCGCAGCAGAGGGGAGACACTGGGTTCCACAACAGGTTATTAGAAAATATCTGCAGGAATTCTAAAAGTGCGTGCTGAGAGGAGAAGGCTTGATTCAGTCTTCCTAAGACTGTACCCTCACGAGGAACAGCAAGCCCAAGGGACAGCACCCACACCATGACCCAAGCTCCCGGGGAGGCCCAGGGCCACCCCTCCCCAGCCAGACCTGCCGGGGCCTGGCTGCCCTCTCCTTCTCCCAGGCGCTCCGAGAAAGGGAAACGGCTGGACCGAGGGTGAGGGGAAAGCCCAGGGCAGGGCCACTGCTCACTCAGCTGCTGGAAGCGAGGAGCGTGGAGGAGAGCAAAGGACGCTGAGTGTTGGGCAGGACTCTCACAACTGGGGGTGAGACCACCTGTGAGTTCCCTCTCCCAGCTCAAGGCCAGGCACACTGTGGTCTGCGGCAGCCGCAGGCGCAGGGCAGGCTCCAGGCCGGCGGTGGAGAGCACCTGCATTTGAATCACCCTCCTGCTCTGCATTCCAGCCCACCCTCCCCCTGGAGCTTCCTCATCACCTCTGGGCAGGCGTCTCCATTGTGCAGAACACAGGTGGTTCTTGGTGGTGACTGTCAGGGTGACGCGGAGTCAGGCCACAGTGCAGGGCCGCTCTGCTTTTCCTGTCCCAGGGGCACTGGGTATTTGCGGTGATAGGGAAACAGGTGCCCGAGGTGTTATCTTCTACAAGACACCTAGAGAGGCTGGGCTGAGGCTCACTTGCCTTTCACAGAGGGAGGGAGATCCCAGGAGTCAGAAGGCAGAGGAAGTGACACCCCAAGTGGAGATGTGGCCTGGCCCTTGGGCTGCTGTGGGACCAGGCACCTTCCTGTACCTACAACCAGGGTCCCGAGGGGCCAGAAGGGAAGCCCTGCTCTGCAGAAGGCAGGGATGGGACCAGAGACTCCCCACACTATGCACACCTAAGTCAGGACCAGCGGCACTGTAGGGAGGGTGTCACAGGTGCAGCTCATTGTCTCCACAGGGGCTCACTCTGGGGAGGTATCTGAACCATGACCTCATCTAGAATTGAGCTGGAGTGAACAATACAGGTGTGATCTGGGGCCCCAAGGTGAGGAACTATAGGAAAGATGGCCCTGGATTAAGGACAGCCACAGTATATGACAAAAGGACTCTCAAAACCTCTTGAAGTCAAGTCCCCTTAGCATAGGGCCCCACAAATCTAGTGATCAAGCCCCACTGACCAGGAGTTTGGTCTGAATATAATCAGATGCCTCCCAGAGAGCAAACCACCATGAGCAAATCCACAAACATATGACAGCAGGATTAGCCCCATGGGAACCTAACAAAATGTCAGATAAAAAATCATATGATACATTTGAAATAATTGATGGATTAAGAGGAAACCACCACCAACAACAACAAAAAGAAATAAAAAGAAAAACTTAGAAGGTAGGTTTGAAAAAGAACAAAATAGAAAAAGTGTCATTGAAAAGTATTCTCCTTGAAATTATAAATACAATGGGTGGATTTATATAAGTAGATGAGACACTGCTGAAGAGAGACATGCATAGTGGAAGGCAGATCTGAAGAAAATTCTTTGGAATTCAGGACAAAGAAAAAATATGTAAAAAATTGAGACTTGAGAATAAGAATTCCTAACATATTTCTGTTAGAGGAGAACAATGAAAGAGAAACAAATTTAAATTGTTAATGGTTTATGAGTGTCTAGAATTGATAGATGACAGGAATTCTCTGGTTCTAGGATCCTCGTAAATCTGGAGTGAAAATAAAAATAAAACATGTCCATTCCAAGAGAGAGCATGAGGAACTTTCAAAATGACAAAGGCATGGAAATTAGAAAGAAAGAAGAGATGAGTCACAAGACCAGCCCTCAGATACAGCTCAGATCTCCTTGGCAGCAGGGTGTCAGAGGAAGTGAACAGGCTCTCTGAAACCATGAGACAACAGTACCTAGGGTTTGATCCCTGGCTGGTCCTCGGAGTGTGGAAATCAAAGACTCTCGGGGACTGGAGCACCTTCCCACTAAAACACTGAAAGATGTACTTTAGGAAAGAGGCAACTTGACCCAAAGGAGAACTAAGAAGAGGGAAGGTAAGGGAATTATTCTGGTAAAGTGAGGGTCAACCTAAGCACATGCTGGCTCTGAACATTAATGGTAAAGGTGGTCTACAGTCGAAAGGCAAAGAGGACCTAAATGTCACACAAACCCACATGCTGATGTGCAGGGCTGCAACTGGGCCACAGCGGACTTCTGGTCCTTCCACATGGGTCTGTCCATACGGGTTGCCCTGTGGCTCACATGGAGCAAAGGTCTCCCTGCCTTCTTCCACCTGTCCCAAAGTGGCTGCTGCTCACTAACGAAGACCTTGCATCACACACTCACCTGGCCCACAAGCCCAGGTCAGGACTCCCAACCCTCATGAAGGACGGTCTTCCAGGAAAGAGCACCAACAAGTGTTTGGCCAGGACCAGTGCTCCCTGGCTATTCACCCCTTCCACCCCAGTGGACATGAGCTTCTTATGGGCAGGGTAGCACCATCTCCATCCAGGACACTGTCACTGACCACATCCAGGGCCGTGAGGTACCAGGTGCATGTTGCGCTCTGAGCCATGGGAGGGACCGTGTGAGTCCGTGAGTCTTCACGGCTGTGTTCTGCAAGTCAGGCACAGAGCCCCAGATGGTCCCACCTGCAGAGAGCTGCTGGGGCCAACTCCTCAGAGCACCAGCTGCACCCTGGCAGAGATCAGAGCCACCGGGTCTGCTGGCCGGGCTGGCCCCCAGGGAGCCTGTGCGCTACCTGGCCGTCGCAGGCCCAGCCTCAGAAGACGCCTGGCGGGTGAGTGCCTCCAGACCCTGCCCTGGTGCCAGCGCCAGCAGCTCCCCAGATGCTCAGCACGGGCAGCGGCCACCAGACAGAGCGTCGGTGACTCAATTCAGCAAATGTCATCGGAGGCTGGAGGCTACTTACTCGATGTCACCCCCTCCACCCGCGACGGGAATGTCTGCCAAGGAGGACGTGGCCATCAGACAGGATGCAGGGGAGAGGGGCTGCAGCCCGCTGCTGCAGGTCGGGCGCGTCCCAGGAGGGGACGCCTGCAGTCCCCGGTGGGGGCTCGGCCATCACCCACCCCTCTCTAGGGCGAAGGCCCGACTGAGCCAGCTTCTGGATGCAGAGCTGAGGAACCACCCTCACCCCAGGCCCCAGCATGTGTCCCCGGCCGCTGGGCGTGGTGAGATTTGGGTCTCTCGACGACACACAATCCCACCAACCTGCCAGGGGCTCAGTGTCCCCAGCCCTCAGGGGGCTGTGGAGCAGACCAGCCCACCGTGCTGCCAGGAATGACCACTCTGGCCGACGCCACTGTGCCTCCGTGAGCCGGGACTCAGGTGGAGTTCAGTCTGCGTGTGTGTACGCGGCCGGTGCCGTGGGGGGGCTCTGAACTGCCTGCTGTTGCCACAACAAGAAACTATAGAAGCTGACGCGTACGGACAACAGAACAGCCCGCTGCAGGGAACAGGGCTGAGCCCCACACCCACACAGAACCTCCCACATGCCGCCTCCTAGGCAGGTGCGTGGCTTCCCTGAAACCAGCATCCACTCCACAGCCCGGGCCACCCTGTGGCTCACATGGAGTAGGGGTCAACCTGCCATCCTCCACCTGTCCCTGACCCGGGCGAGGCCCGGGTGGGAAGTGCTCCTGCAGTCCACCTCCCACCAGCACAGAGCCGGGCCGTCGCTCCTGCGCAGCCCAGGCAGCACTGACACAGTCCCTGGGCCTGGACGCTGGGCCTGCTCCGCCGGCTTGGCCAACATGATGGCGTGAAGAAAACTGTCAATCAGGGGCCTGGCGGCTGGAAGTCCTGCTCGAAGAGCCTGGAGGGCGTCCTGCTTCAGGTAGAGGGTGGTCCAGCGCCCTCCCCGACACAGCGCCCGGCAGTGCTGCAGCCCCGCCGTCAGAGGCCATCTCCAGCTCTGGGTGGGCCCTGGGCCAGGACCATCCCCCAGGCCACAGAGGCCACAGCAGGACACCCGAGGGCCTCAGAGCCAGCGATTCTCCATCCTGGACGTTCCCCACCTGCCTCAGTCACCTCACTGGCTCTCCTCCTCTGGGCATCTAAGGCAGCCTCAGGACACTGTCCAGTCGGGCAGAAAGGAGGCCCTTCTGCAGGGGGAAGTTCTCAGTGGCCCCTCCTGGTGCCTTTGCTGGTGCTCGAGATGCCCCAAGGGCAGACAGCAGGAGTCTCAGACGCACAGTGCTCCTCTTACAGACAGAAGCACCAGGAAGCGCCTTCCGTGGCTTTGCCTGCAGGGGGACGGGGAGGGGCAGAAGCCACCTCGTGAAGGGTGCCTGCTGGTCACGCAGTCGCTGCGTCCTGCTACAGGTGGACAGGTGTGTGGACAGCAGGGCTGAGGGGCTAAGGTGGTGACAGCGGAGGGTCCTCGGGCGCACAAGAAGCCAAATCCAGGAACGGGGGGCGAGGTCCTGGGAGAGCTGGCACCTGCCACCCTGCAGCCCAGGCTGCCAGCCATCCTGGTGGGGGGCTCGTGCTGCCTCGGGCCGGGGTCCTCTGTGGGGAGTAAGAGTGTGGGGGAGGGGACAGGGCTGTCTTCTCAGTGTGGGGCCATGGCCACTGGTGCCGTCCGGCCTCGGACTCCTTCACCTCTGAGCGTGCAGTCCACCCTGCATCCGAGGAGTGGCCTGAGTGCGGTCCCATGCTGGGTTTCCGGGGACAAGACCAGGAAGTGATGCTCCTGGGACAGGAACCTGCCCCTCCTCCCCCAGAGGTGGGCAGGAGGCCCCGCCCCTTGGCACAGTGACCAGGACTGCATCCTTTAAGACAGAAATCAAAGAGGTTCTTCAGCCGACACAGAGGTGGCAGGACCCTGAGGAAGGCGTAGGGCCATCTGTGACAGCTGTGAGGCCGTGTCCACCATGTCACGGGCTTCTCAGTGGCTGAACCCACGGAGCCCAGCAGCAGCGCCTGGCCAGCGCTCTGAGGGAGGGGCGGGTTCCCGATGGGCATCCTCTCCCAGCCCCAGTCACTCCAGGGTACTTATGAGTTGGTGCCCGGGCCCTGACCCATGCAGGGTTGTTCCCTGTGGGGAGGCCTCGCTGAACGGCAGCAATGGCCCTCCAAGGTCACACAGCGTTTGGCCTCCTCCAGCGTCACGCAGCAAGGCAGGTGCTGTGCCCTCCCCCCAGGGCCCCCAGGGCCAGCGGCCCATCACCTCAGGCCAGCGTGGCCAGCATGGTGCAGCATGAGCATTCCCCACTGCCGTGGACACCTCCCCCTGGCACCATGGGTGCCCCTTGCTCCCACCCTGGTGCTCAGATGTTAACGGCTTTCCCTCTGTGTGCCCTCGAGCGGGTGTTAGAACACCATGCTCCACCGGACGCACCGCTGACCATCTGGAACAGTGGTCCTGGGGTCGCCTGGACGTCATGTCTGCACTCTGTGGCTCTGAGCGTCACCAGGTCAGTGGTCTGATAAGGATAGGCAGGTCCCAACGAGGCCAGAGTGACCGTCACCACAGGATCATCCTCCTTGCAGCGTTAATGAGTGGGAAAGTCAGCTCTTCCAGCACCTTCCAAGGTACCGACACGCAGACGTCCGGCAGCCGGGGCCGAGCCCAGCCTTCACGGGGACCTCTGCCCCCAGTCCCGTCTTCTCCTGCTGTGCCCCCCTGGCCTCCTCTGAGGGGCCTCACACTGCGCCAAGGAAACGCCCAAGGTGAGCCCCTGTCTCAGGTCAGAGGAGAGGGAGCAGGACTCCAGAGTGACGAGAATACCGGTCCCCCGCACGGCCACGCTGGACCTCCTCCTCTCTCCACGCACCAGCTCCTGCTTGCAGCTGTCTGAATTCTCTCTCTCTCTCTTTCTCTTTTTTTGTTTGGTAGGAGGGATTGATCCTGGGGTACTTGACCACTAAGTCACATCCCCAGACCTTATAAAAGCTTTTTATTTTGAGGCAGGGTCCTGCTAAGTTCTTTAGGGCCTAACTTGCTGAGGCTGGCCTTGAACTTGTGATCCTCCTGCCTTGCCCTCCTGAGCCATGGGCATCACAGGCGTGTGCCACTGCCCAGCTAGCCGTCGCGCTCCTGGAGCCTGGAATGTGCTCGGTCACAGTGTTCTTTGCACACGGCACTGACCCAGGAAGGCCCAGCTCCCTGGAGCTTATGGTCTGTGGGATGGAGTCAGGGAGCTGGCTGAACCCCACTCAAGGCCTGAGAACCGGGTCCAGCCGTGGCACTGCAGGGGAAAGGGCCCGTTGGGAGTCTGGCGGCATTCACTGGCTGCTTGAAGGGACCCTGTTGGTCCTAGCGAGCATCTGGCCGGTCAAGGGGTCTGTTCTGGGACCTGGGTGCTCTGTGAAATCGCACTCGAGCTGCACTCTGGCGTGGTGCTGCAGTCCAGGCCAGCTTCCCACAGGGGCACCACGTGTCCCTGTGCCACGTGGACTCTGCGTGACACATGACACCGGACATGGGGGGCTCCAACAGCCCTGCCGAGTCGCCCCAGCACTGAGCCTGGCTGCAAGTCAGAACTCCTGGTCTCGGCCGAAGGGGACACACATCAAAGTCCCTGAGAGGCCAGGTGCCGGTGACCTGCTGGCCACTCATGAAGAGCAGCTTCTCTGTTCATGGGCTACCTGGGAGGAGTGAGGTTTGTAAGTGAGCGATGAACAGCTGGCCCCACCTGGACACATGGATACTGTCCCTGCTGCGTCAGAGGGAAGCCTTTGAGGCATGCCCTAGTGCAGCACTTGATGGGGGAGACCTGGACCCTGGCCTGTGCTACAACCTGGGAGGCCGGCTGCCGCAGCCTGGGTCTCTCCACCTGCCCCGTCCCACAGGATAGACCCTAACCCCCGCTGCCTTTTCCAGCGCTCTTGGTGAGCAGCAGCCTCTGGCTCTGTCTCTGGCTCAAGCGCCAGGCCTTGTGGCCCTCTGTGGCCCAACTCCACCAGTGCATGCCACCGTCAGGTGGTCAGGTAAGGAGGGCTTCCCAGGTACACGGTGATAGTGCGCAGGGCCCGCCTGAGTCCAGGGAGCTGGCTGCGCACAGGACACGTTCCTGCCCACATGGCAGAGCTGCTCATTCGAGGCAGGCAGTGTGGGCAGTACCATGGCTGGCCTGGTGTCTCCGCCTCCCTGCCTGGGCCAGGGACACCGCAGGAAGCACCCAGCCACCCACACGGCTCCCGTAAGACCCGGCACTCCTTAAGCACCAAGTGGCAACACACAGCCATGGGTGTGGTCCCTCCCTGGGGACCAGGATGCGGGGACGGTGCCTCCCTGCTGAAGGCACTGAGATCTCCTGCTGCGCCACCCACAGGCAGCTCTGCTGGGCTGCACCCCAACCAATCGCCTCCAGAGGGACGTCTGTCACAGGGACACACAGGGACACACAGGGACACCAATCTGCGGAGATGGCGCTCAGTGGGCTGGGAACCCAGGAGGAGGGGGCAATAGCCACTTGTTCTTCAGAAAACAAAAGAGTGGTATGTACACAGTAGGTGCTAATAGATGTGTGGCCCTCAGCTGAAAACAGGTCAGTCTACGCACGACCTTGTACGTGGCGAGGCATGTGGGATGGCACCTCTGGGCAGCAGCATGCTCCCTTGTGGGCCAAGGGGCCCGGGGCAGTGTGCAGGGGCTTCTGGGAGGCGTGGTGCCCACCCTGTGCTGGTGCGAGAAGCACACTGACTGCCGGGCCCCCAGTGGGGCTCGGGGGCTCCCCTGTCCCTCTTCAACAGATGGTCAATGCTGCTGTGTCCCCCCCAGAGGGTATGGCCTTACCAGGATCATGTGGCCCGTGGAGATGTCCATGTCGGGCTGGACGGGCTCTTCTGACCAGGACGAGGTGCTGCTCCGGGCAGAAGGGCTGGGCATTGGCCCGTCGCTGAACTGGGACGAGACGCTGTTGATGCGGGAAGTGTGTGGGCCCTCGGGGCGGTCAGGGGGCCGGGGGGCCATGCGCTGGCGGCACAGCTCCTGGAAGACAGAGGCAGAATCAGGGCGTCCAGCCTCGGGGAAGGCCGTAGGCTGGGAACTCGGGCAGCAAGAGAGCCAAGGCTGCTCCCATGAGACCAGCCCCCCCGGTCACTGGGACCCCCCGCATGGGCGCCTAACTCAGTAGCCCTGGACATCCTGCCCCACGCAGGGAGCAGGCCCTTGGGAGACCGGGGACACTCACCCCGCCGTCTCGGGAAGGGCTGGGCACCTACTCTGTGACAGGTGCCCGGGGCCGGGGGTCTCTCCCCTCTCACGAGTGCGTGACAGGGCTTTGCGGTGCCCTGACCCGGGCCACGGGGCTGGAGCGCGACGCTCACTCCAACGCTTCTTTCTCCTCCTCAAACAACTGTCACACTACGTGTGGGTCGGGGCAACCCTGCTCCCTGGCTGACAGTGACCGTCAGATCTGCCCTGGGGGCTCTGTCTCTCCGGGGGACAGGGTGTCATTCTGGGACACTGTGACGGCCCCCACATGGGTTCTGTCCCTCTGCCCAGCGAGAATGGCCAGAGGAAGTGGGTGAGGGACCTTGGCCATGGATGGGCTGGGAACGCTCCAGGGACGAGCGGCTTCAGAGCAGCCAGCCGTCCCTGTGCACTGTCCACTTCGTTCCCATGGCCCTGCCAGCTGGGGCGTGGCTCCCCAGGGGGGCTCCCAGGGTCTCACTCTCCTGTGTGCCCTGGACTGCCATTTTCCTTGGCTTTAGAGCCCGGGGAACCTGCTGGCCCCCTGTGGAGAACACGCCCTGCCTGCTGGGCCGTCTGAGGGTGGACAGTGGCGTCCTGGGCCCTCTTCCTAGGTAGGGCACAGCTCGGCCCAGTGGCCTTGAGAAGGGGCCCCTTCTGGGGCTGGTGTCGCACACCTCGCCCTGGTGATGGCGAGGACCAGCGTGGCACTGGAGGAGGAGGGGAAGGTGAGCCCCAGAGGTGCCTGCCTGTGCAGGACACAGCGAGCAGGGCCACTCCACCGCCTCTATCCCGCGGACAAGTCCCTGTCAGCTCCCCACGGAGTGTGTCTACGGAAACAAAACAGGGTCAAGAGTCCTCAGAATCTCAGAAACAAGGAAAGCAGACTCGCAAAGCCCCGCCATGCCCGGAGGACCCAGCTTGGCCCCTGGGGCAGTGACCAGCCTGTGGGCGCTGCTTGGCCTGGCCAGGGCATACCGGGTGCTCCACAGGAGAGTCCACCTGGTCAGCACCTGCGCAGCCCCAGCCCAGGCAGGCTCCACAGCCCCGGGTGGGAGACGGGCCGTCACCCAGCACAGCCTCTGCTGTGCACACCAGGAGCACCGGGTGGCCTGGGAGTCAGTCCTCGGCCCCCCCCCCCAGAGGGGAGTGCAGCCACCCAGGGCCGGTGCGGGGCTGGGGTCCTCGCTCCGCCCAGTCTTTCCACCTGGTGTCCTCAGCTTTCCCTTTAGAAGTGGAGACCACAGGGCTGCGGCGGAGGCAGAAAGCTCCGGGTGAAAGGCTCCAGGCTGCCTGCTGCCGGGAACCGCGGCCCAGTCACGGCACCGGAGTGTCAGGGCTACAGCGACCTCACAACGCTCTCCAGCCCATGCTCTCCAGCATGGCCGGCAGGCTCAGGCTCAGTGCTGCGTGGCCAATGTGGGTGCACGCCGTCCCTCCTGGTGGCTGCAGGGCTTGGCGGTGGGAAGAGCACTGTGTCTGGGCCGGCTCTGGGAGCAGGGCAGGCTCAGGCCGGAGCTCCTTCCGGGGACACTGGCTGCCGTTCTCCTGGCAGGAGTGTGTGGCTCAGGGGAGTGGGAGGCTGGCACCAGGGCAGCGCTGGGCATGCTCAGGATGCCCCTCCCTGCACGGAGCCCTAGGAGGATGCCTTCCCAGGTGAAGGCACCTGCCCGGAGCCTGCTCCCTGGGCGTGGGCCCGTTTGCTGCCAGCTCAGGGCCGGCGTGTCCCCTTGAATGTGTGTCTTGGGGCAGGCTGGGGAGCGGCCCTCCACTGTGGCCTTCATGGGGCTCTGGAGCAGCTGGGCGTGATGCTGATGGAGTCTTGGGCCTGCTGATTCGGGTTTCCATCCAGAAGGAGGCAGACAGCTGATCCCCGACGTGAGGAGCTGGGAAGTCTGCCCAGGAGGCTGAGGGCGGCAGGAAGGTGAGAGCCGGCCGATGGACTCCTGGGCTCTGGGCCTCCTGAAACTGCCACTGGCCCCCGGGGACAAAGCAGGAGACGCCATGAGTCTGCGTCCTCGGGCTGCAGAGCTCCTCTGCTTCCAGCTGGTGGACAGAAGGCAACCTGCCACCTGCGGACGCTGGCCAATGGGGCTCCTGGAGGCTGCAGGGAGCTGGCCAGGTAGGAGAGAGCTACACCTCCACCCAGGTGACCTGGGCCAGAGGGAGCCAGCAGAGCCCTCCAGGGGCTGCACTCAGTGGGGCCCCTTCCCCAACTCCCAGGGCCTTCCATTCGCTGGCAGCCCCTGCAGCAGGAGGCCTGGACTGTACGGGCTGCCCCGGGGCACTGGCTCCTCGCTGAGGAATGGAGGTGACAGCGCCAACCTCACAGTCATCACAATCACGAGGGGAAGAGGAGAGGCTGGCTTCAAAACAGCTGGCCTAGGCTGGGCATCACATGTCCATCCGTCCACCCAGTGCCCATCTGTCCAGCACACCTGTGCCTGGCCTGTCTGGACTGTGTTAGGCTCTGCAGGAGACGACCAGGCCTGCCTTCTCTGTGCTCACCGTCCTCCTGGGACCGATGGCGACACTCGACCACGTCCTGGGAAGGGTGGCTGTGGGACCGTAGGGGACTCTCCCTGCATGGAGGTCAGTGTGGGAGGGCTGGGCTGGGCCTCAGGTGGGATTCTTCCTCAGAAGGAGCTGTGGGCAGCTTCCAGACAGTGGACCTACTGCAGGGAGGCGAGAAGGGAGGCCGCTCCTTGTTGGCTTGCGGACACTGCTGCTCACGCTTCCTTTGAACCTCGGTCCAGGGCTGGAGCTCACGTGTTGTCTGTGGACGGAGCACTTCCTGGAAACAGGCCGCACCAGCCTGCCCACTAGTGCCAGACGGGACTTGCCCCATGTGGCTTCCCTTCCCCAGAGGCCCAGCGGGCCCAGCCCTGCCCTCAGATGGCCCTGAAGAGATGGTGTTCGTGGGCCTCAACGTCTCTGTCCGCCTGGCTGTCACTTCAGGGTGGTCCCGTGACAGAAGGCACTGAGGGCCTCCACGTGGTTCCACAGTGGGTAGTGTGAGGGCCGAGCCTGCCCGTCTCTGTACCGCCCGTCACAGGTGACATGCTGTCGGGGCAGGGCCCCTCCCCCTGTGTGCAGAGACAGCAGTGAGGCTGCAGGCTGTGCCGTGGCCTGGCTCTGCTGCACTTTGGCATCCCCCTCCTGGAACCAGAGATGGCCCATGCATTGCTGCACACCTCTCCCCAAAGCACCCATGCCTAACAGGGCCATCGTGTCCCCAGAGAAAGCCTCCAGGGCATGAGCCACGGCGCCCTGGGATGGCAGGGCTGGGGTGCTCAGGAGGAGAGTGATGCCGATGGCTGAGCCTCCGTCCGGTGGGCGGGGCGCCTGGCCAGGCAGCCCTGCTCAGGTCGCCCCTGTGTCCCGGCCTCGTGCGGAGCCACAGGGCACAAGCCCTGCCAGCAGGCGTCAGGAACAGGCCTGGCCAACATCAACATCTGAAGTCACTCTGAGAGGTGAGCTTAAAATAGAGCTGCGATCCAGTGTGTCTCCTTCGAGCAAAAGATAATTGATAATGCTGAATCAACAATGCAGGCAGGCCCCGGAGAGACCTGGAGACTGGCCCAATGACGGTTTGAATTTTCCCTCATTTATAATCCTGGCAGCCAGCAGAAAGGGCACAGTCAACACCCACAACAAGGCTCCCTGGTTCAGATCACAACACCCAGGATGAGAGCTGCGGCCTGTGGCTGCCATTAACTGGCAGAGGAGCAAGCTCGGAGAAGCCCGGTCCACCTCCGCGCAGCCCGCGGGGGCCCCCGCACTTCCCCTGCACAGGCCTTGTCGTGGACACAGGGGGCATTGGAGAATAGGTCTTCACTCAGCTGGACAGAGGTCCAGGACCCTCTAGCCACCTCACTCTGAAAAAACAAAGCCACCAAGCAGGGTCCTAGAGGAAGCCCGAGATCCAGGCCAAGTCTAATAAAGAAAAAGCAGGGGTCTGTTTGTGACCGGGGGCGACCAACACCACTTTCATCCAAGTGATCAGAGCATGTGGCTCGTGACCTCGAGTTTATGAAGCCACGGTGGGCTCTGCAGCCCTTCCCGTGGCTCGGTGACCACAGGTGCGTAATTAGGAAGGGAGGACACAGCAGCTCTCCTGGCCACCCAGGCCAGAGAGGGTCAAGGAGAGCCCACGGGAGTCCCTCTGGACGCCACGCTAGTCAACACCTGAGCAGTGCTCACGCCACACCTGCTGCCAAGGCCGGCTCCAGCCTTCCTGCAGTGGGGAGTGCGACACACCGTTGTCTTGTCTTGTACCAATCCTTCCTCTTCAACAGGCCAGAGGGAGGGAACCCAGGAGTGTGCACACTCGGAGTTTCTAGAGAGCACTCTCATTCCTGCACTTGCTGAACCTCAGCTGTGTGTCCCTCCAGAGACGTGGCCACCCAGGACATTGATGCCAGCTGTGGCTGTCTGGACTCTGCCGGGGGTTGAGGAAGTTGGAGGATGACAGATGCCTATCACCGAAGTTGCTGACAGGAAGGCCCGTGGACGGTAACGGGGCACGTGACCCTGCAGGTGGTGTCTGCAGGAGTGGCCTCTGTTCTCGGGAAGCAAGTGTCCCAGAGATGTTGGTGTCTTAGAAAAGGGCCCCACAGCAGAAAATGAATCCACTGTTGGGAGGGAAGACGGGCCGGGGTGGATCCAAGGGTGCACTAGTGGTAGGTTGTCTGGGTCTGAACCCCAGCTCTGCCCTCACAGTGGGGTGACACTGGACAAGTGACTTGGTTCTGTGATCTGTAAAATGGGAACAAGAGAGCCATTCAGCCTGGGTGCTGGGGTGATTCCAAGTTGCTACACCTGAGGCAGGTGACGCACACCCCCGTCAGGGCTGGACCACCTTGTGCTGGTGTCGGGACCCACCCGCCAGCTTCCCTGTAGGCAGCGTGCAGGCAGGGCTGAAGGTATGGTGACATATGGGGACCTTCATTCCTGGACCCACCAGGGCCATGCCACACCAGTGTGACTTCTGACTACTCCTCTACCAAGTAGGCTCCTCCCCACTCCCAGGTGTAGTCAGAGCAACTGGGATTCTAGAAAGAATAGTGCTCCCCTCAACCTCCTCACAGCTCAGTGCCCATCCCTGAGGGACGCAGGAAGCTTGTGCTGCACCACTGAGACACCCAAATGGGACAGGAGGTGCCAAGGAAGACAAGATGCAGGGGTCTGCGCCCGGCACCAGGCTCTCCAGGCGTAAGACAGATCTCGGCACAGTATGGTGCTACCTCCAACCTGAGCCAGCTGGGAAGGAGGGTGCACCAGCCCAGGCTGCCAAAGCCCCCGGCCCGATGCCTGCAGACAGAACCTGCATCCTATAGGGCTGGACCCCCAGAGCAGCACCCGCACAGAGCCCACGGCTCATGCCAGCAAGGACTGGCGTAGGCCTGGGAAACTGCACGCCTGCAGACAAACCCTCAGAGTGTAAGGACACAGATTCAGCAGAGAGAGATGCATACACACGTCCCGACACCTTCGTCACGGCTCTCTGTACAACCACTTGCTTCTGCTGCAGCTGAGCCGAAGCCCTGGGAGGTTTCTACAGAGTCCTCCACGTATTTTATACTTCTTTACGCCACAATTTGCAAAATAAGCTGAATAGGATTCTGGGGGCAGAAATTCATCCACACACAATAATGCAAATGTCTCATTTCTCAACTCTGCATCTGACGGGGGAAAATTACAGAGAGCGGGATCACTTGGAGAGAAAAGACCTGTCATTCTCAAATTCCACCAATAGACCAAGACTACAAAGGCTCAAGGGAAGCCCTCCGCACCTTTCCAGGAATGGTCGGAACAAAGCAGCGCGCTGCCTGAGCGTGCACACAAAGGAAGCCTGGGATTTTTAGGGTTATTTGCTGAGCATAATTAGTAGTAACAGGACAAAACTAAGGAACAAGCGCACAAAGCCATGGGGGGAAGAAGGGTTCATTAGGGTGGGCTGGGAGGGAGGAAGGCCAATTACTTCCAGGCTAGATAAAGCACCAGGAGAATGTGCTGCATGGGAGCTGGCCCTGGGGAGGGACCCCACCTCCAGAGCCTGTGGCCGGCACAAGCCGCCCACAGCTGCAAGCCCCACCAGCTTAGGGGCCGCAGAGCACGTGACCACAGGAAGCCTTATCATAGAAAGTCAGAGCTCACAAGTAAATACGACCAGGAGAAACCCTCAATGGCAGCACTGAATTATTCATGGTGGCTTTCCATCTCGGGTGGGATCACAGGTGGCTTTTATTTTATTTTGCTTATTTGTATTTTCTATATTGAACATGTACTACTTTGATACAAGGTATGCTTACAACATAAGATTCTACATTCAGTGTGATTAGAACCAAGTGAACCGCTTAGCCAGTGCGTGTGGGAAGTGGAGAGAAGGCGTCAGTGGAGAAGGCCCAGGGACACTCGTCCACTCACCTCTCCTGCTCACGGTGCACTTCTCTTGGAGCAGCCTTTGTGTCCTCATGGACCAGACTGACAGCAAGGACTGCTTGGGCTCCAGGCTGTCTTCCCAGGGCCACTTCCCAGCATCGTCCCCACTGTGAGCAGCCCGACTGGACTGTCCTGGAAGGGCAGCCATGGCCGGGCCCTGTCTGCATGGGCTAGGAGCACCTCGGCACCCAAGGAGACATGGGGATGCAGGGTGCATCAGGACAGCCAAGGGATCCCCCACCTCGGAGTCAGAGCCACAGCAGACCCATAGAGTGATCTGCCCTTGAGCTGACCAGGCAGCACTTGTTTCCCACACACAGGCTTGCTGCATGTTCGTGCACGATACTCCAGGCGCACACATGCACTCCACACCCACCACACACCACAGGGAAAGGCCTTCCTTAGGGCGGCTCCTGAGCCAGGTTCAGAGACCTGCAGGCCACAGCATAGAAGAGCCTTTGAGCCATCCCTGGGCCATCCCCTGCCTACCACCATCCCCTCAGCAGCTCACTGAGGACCCTGCACACTGTGCACCTAGGCTCTGCACACCTGGGCGCTGACACCTGGACTCTGCACACCTGGGCTCTGCGCACCTGGGTGCTGACACCGGGGCTCTGCGCACCTGGGCTCTGTGCACTTGGGTGCTGACACCTGGCTCTGCGCACCTGGTGCTGACACCTGGGCTCTGCGCACATGAGTGCTGACACCTGGCTCTGTGCACCTGGGTGCTGACACTTGGGCTCTGTGCACCTGGGTGCTGACACCTGGGCTCTGCGCACTTGGGTGCTGACACCTGGGCTCTGCACACCTGGGCTCTGTGCACTTGGGCTCTGAGTACCTGGGCTCTGCACACTGGGGCTTTGCACACCTGGGGGCTGACACCTGGGCTCTGCATACCTGGGCTCTGTGCACCTGGGCTATGCACACTGGGCCTCTGCACACCTGGGTGCTGACACCTGGGCTCTGCACACCTGGCTCTGTGCACTTGGGCTCTGTGCACCTGGGCTCTGCACACTGGGGCTTTGCACATCTGGGTGCTGACACCTGGGCTCTGCATACCTGGGCTCTGTGCACCTGGACTCTACACACCTGGGCTCTGTGCTCCTGGGCTCTGTGCACTTGGGCTCTGTGCACCTGGGTGCTGACACCTGGGCTCTGAATACTTGGGCTCTGTGCACCTGAGCGCTAATACCTGGGCTCTGCACACCTGGGCTCTGCACACCTGGGCTCTGCACACGTGGGCACTGTGCACCTAGGCTCTGTGCACTTGGGTGCTGACACCTAGGCTCTGCATACCTGGGCTCTGAACACCTGGTTATTGACACCTGGGCTCTGTGCACCTGGGCACTGCGCACCTGGGTGCTGACACCTGGACTCTGTGCACCTGAGTGCTAATACCTAGACTCTGCACATATGGGCTCTACACACCTGGGCTCTGCACACCTGGGTATTGACACCTGGGCTCTGCACACCTGGGCTCTGAGCACCTGGGTTATGCACACTTGGGTGCTGACACCTGGGCTCTGTGCACCTGGGATCTGCACACCTAGGCATTGACACAAGGGCTCTGCACACCTGGGCTCTGCACACCTGGTTATTGACACCTGAGCTCTGCACACCTGATTATTGACACCTGGGCGCTGCACACCTGGGCTCTGAGCACCTGGGCACTGCGCACCTGGGTGCTGACGCCTGGGCTCTGCATACCTGGGCACTGCACACCTGGGCTCTGTGCACTTGGGCTCTTTGCACCTGAGCACTAATAACTGGGCTCTGCACACGTGGGCACTGTGCACCTGGGCTCTGTGCACTTGGGTGCTGACACCTAGGCTCTGCACACCTGGGTATTGACACCTGGGCTCTGCACACCTGGACTCCGAGCACCTGGGTTATGCACAATTGGGCACTGACAACTGGGCTCTGCGCACCTGGGTGTTGACACAAGGGCTCTGCAAACTGGGGCTCTGCACACCTGGATGCTATGCACCAAGGCTCTGCACACTGGGGCTCTGCACACCTGGGCTCTATGCACTTGGACTCTGCACACCGGGGACCTGGACTCTGCACACCGGGGCTATGCACACTTGGATGCTGCACATCTGGGCTATGTACGCTCAGACGCTGTGCACTGGGACTCTACACACTGGGGCTCTGCACATCTGGGCTCTATTCACTGAGGCTCTGCACACTGGGGTTCTGCACACTGGGGCTATGCACACCTGGGCTATGACACTGGGGTTATGCACACCTGGGCTCTGCACAGCTGGGCTCTACACAGCTGGGCTCTACACACCTGGGCTCTGCACACCTGGGCTCTGCACACCTGGGCTCTGCACCCTGGGGCTCTGTACACCTGGGCTCTGCAAACTAAGGCTATGCACACTGCGGGTATGCACATGGGGCTCTGCACACTGAGGCTCTGAACACCTGGGCTCTGCACACCTGGGCTCTGCACACTGAGGCTCTGTACACCTGGGCTCTGCACACTGAGGTTCTGCACACCTGGGCTCTGCACACTGAGGCTCTGCACACTGAGGCTCTGCACACCAGCTCTGCACATGGGGGCTCTGCATACACAGGTGCTGCTAGTGGAGTGGCATCTCCCCATCTAAGCGCCAGGCACCACATTAGTGAACTAACAGAGCCACTCTGGGGTGGATGGTGCCCTCAATTTCACAGATGTTTTCTCAAAATGAAACTTAAGAGCATAGACTCATTTTAACTTATATAAGTCTTCACTTATTCTTCTGAATCTAGAGGAAAGCTGCCCACCTCCCTGGACCTGCCACCCTGTCCTCCACTCCGGTCTGGTCTCATGCTTAGCATGAGCTGCCTCCCAAACTGCAGCACCCTCTGGCCGTGTTCTGTCCTCTTCAGTGGCCCCTGTGGGTCTCAGGGGCTTCGGTAAGCACTGCTCTCTCTCACTCTGGTGTCTGGGTGTGAGCCCACCAAGGGTGCGCCACCAGGGAGCTGGGATTGGGTCCTGCTGCCAAGGGCTCCCTGGGCCGGGATGTGAGCGCTGTGTTCTCTTCTCTTGACCCTGGGAGGTGGCTGGAAGGGGCACCATCCTGCCTGGCTCCTCTGCAGTTAGCAGGTACCTAGCAGTGAGGACTTGATGTTCAACACAGTGACCTGCAGCCGGATGTGCTGACGTACCTAAGACAGAGGCCACTGAGTCCCTTTTACTAAAAAACGGTCTCCTTAAGGGCTTTGTTTGTTTCTACTGATGATCAGATTGAAATCAGGATAGAGTGTAAAATGGGAAACCCAGGAGGGACACATGACTTTGGAAGCACTCTCACCCAGACAGGCATTTCAAGGTGGGTTTCTGTACTATCTCGATGCTTTGATTGGAGGTGGAAGAAGGACACCTGTGATAGCCCCAGCTACTCCTGGGGGCCTGGTTAGCCCAGCAAAACCCCTCCAGCCAGGCTGCCACCCACAGGACAGACCACCAGGAACTCGACTCTAGCCCCCATAGCTCAAGGGCTGCCCCGAAGCCAGGGCTGCCTCCCAAGGTCACGGGTCCTCGCCACTGCTGCAAGCCAAGCCAGTCTTGGTGGCCTCCCATGGCACAACTGTCATATTCAGGCAATTTTAAATAGCCAACTCAGAGCAGCCTGCGCCTGATGTAGGACAAGACAATGGGCAGCCATTCACCACATAGGCTTCTGCCACCTTCCTCACACTCTTTTTGCTCAAGAGGTAATGAATGGTCATCATGTGTGGTCACTGTCACAGTCACTGGCCACATCGACGGCACACCACATCTGCCGACTGCTTCCTGCCCGCTGGGCACTGCTCTGGGTGCTGCAGTCTAAGAGTTCTAAAGGGCCCCCAGACCAGCTCCTCCCATGTCAGCATCTAGTTCAACTTGCCAATGCACCCTGAGTGCTGGGGGTCGGGGGACTTCGGGCAGGTTTTTATCAGCACCCTGCGGGGCCCAGGGTGCTGTAGGTTAAACAGAGCGTGCAGAAGGACTGGCTGCTGCTCACCAGGTCTGCTCAGCCCAATGCCAGTGGAAAGTCACTTGAAACAGGAAAGCCCATGGACTGGGCCAGGGTCCCCACTCCAGGCTTGACAGATGGGGATGGTCTGGGAGAGAAGGGGGCAGGCTTTCTAAGTGCAGAGCTGGGAACAAAGGCTCAGGAGGCAGAGGGCACACGGGCATTTCAGGCTGGAAGGAGCCGGCTGGGACACAAAAGGTATTCAGTCCTTCCATTCTGCCACTGCTTGATGAAGCCAAAGGGCAGGCCGTGGGGGGTGCCGAGGCAGCTGCTTCTGTGTTTCGGGAACTGCACATCATTTGGGGGCCCAATTACCCTATCTAAGGCTGCCTGAGTGACGATCTGACTGTGCAAGGCATGAGTGCACCCTGAGGGCTGGGGGTCTGGGGACTTCGGGCAGGTCCCTTTAATCCTGTCTCAGGCAGCTGGCCCTGACCCTGGGGGGCACGGGGCTCTGAGCTCAGGGCCCACCAGTTTCTAAACATCTGTCCTCTGCCCCAGAGGGGCAGGCGCTTCACCTCCAGGAAGACTTCACCTCCATCTCCAGCCAGCGGGCTGCATTTCCAGAGTGAAGGCCTGTGGGGGGAACCGGGAGGCAGGCCGGGTGGGGGGGGCTTCCACACTCGGCAACACATCACCAGGTCTGCCTGCTGTCTCACTGGCAGCCCACGAGCTGTGCAGATGCACAGAGCCTGAAAACACCAGGAGTGGCAAAGCCTGGGCAGCACGGTGCTCGCCATGACGACCCCCCGGGGCAGCACTCAAGTCAGCGAGGAGACGGACACTTCGAAAGCAACCAATGTTTTTCTCACATGCCAAGCGTGGGGCCGACTGACTCTCTGTATTTTTATTGCTGTTGAATCTGGTGGAGGAAAGAAAGCCATGGGGGTGGGTGCATAACCCTGAAGCCACACACCAGGTCCAACTTCCACCGTAGGCTTTTTGTTTGAGAAGCAAGTCTGCATTTTATTTCCTCCCACTTAAAAACATCTTTTAAAAAATATTTTTGTGTGTGTGGTGCTGGGGATCACCTAGAGCTTGTGCATGCTTGGCAAGGGTGCTACCAGAGAGCTGCACCCCTAGTCCCCAAGCATCTTGATGTCTGGCTTACGTGTCTCAGAAGCCAACAAAGGGGTGATTTGGGGGGGCTCCTTTATGTAAATTTATTCTTCTGCCTCACTGTCTTTGCAAAAATGGGGGAAATGCTGTGATGCTTAATCACAGAACAGATCCACTTTCCTCCTGCAATCAGAGGACCCAAGCCTGGCTCTGCACTGGTGTGACGACATCCTGGGTGCAACTTGCAAAGCTCCATCTGATTTGCTGCAAAGTGTCACAAAGTTGATCCAAGGTTAGGCCTGTTTCAAACCTGTATTCCTCAGTCAGTTTTCAAATACTTACCTTTATTTGCTCACATAACCCTAATGACCACATCAATTGTGCACACACACACACACTCATCAGACAGTTGATTTTGTTGGTTGTATTATGTTCTGCCTGCCATTCTAGTCAGAGCTCCTCTGCAGGAGCACCCGGCCAGTGCTGACAGGAGCAGTGCCTGGTACTGAGGGGAGCACTGCCCGGTGCTGAGGGGAGCACCTGCGGCCTCATACGCCTGGCTCCCACATCTTCCTGGAGCCCAAGGCTCGATGGAGAGTCACACCAGGAACAACCACGCTTACAACAGTGAGCAGTGGAGCAGAGGGACCACCCCAGAGCTGCTGCAGGGAGCAAGGCAGGTCCTCAGACACCGCTGGGACCTGAGGCCCACAGATGGCCCCACCCAGCGCCCAGGAGGTCATGGCCTGCTCTGGCTCCACCACCTGCCTTAGCCCTGCCCAACTTCCTTCTCTCCTCTTGAACAGAAGCCTCAGCCTCCGGAACACTTCTCCCCCGCCCTCCTCCCACTGTTCTGGACCTCCACCTGCTCCAAGGCCCCTGCCTGGCCACCCTGGGTTCCCAGGCATCACCGCGGTGCCACCTGGCCTCTGTCACACAAATGTGGGCTGGTCTTACGTAAGGCCAGGTTCAACCAGACCCTGTTGGTTAAATGTGTCCTTTCGTCATCACCCTAGGGACACCTACGAAGACCCGAATGGTGTGACTGTGTACCACCAGAGACATGAAAAATCGTGCTCTATGTGTGCAATATGAGTGCCAATGCATTCTGCTGTCACGTATAACAGATTAGAATAAAAACTAGGAATTTTTTAAAAAGACCATGTAAACGAAGGGCAAAATGGTGATAGATTGGGAAAGAGAAAAAAAGTAAAAATAAACATTGATAAAAAAAAAAAAATAGTGCTCCTTTGCTCCACTTCTGGGCTCTGCCGTCCTGAGGGCCCTAGGCGGTCTGGGATCTGAGACCCCACATGAGCAGGGTCCCAGGCAGAAACAGCCCTGTGCAGCTGCCTGCTGGCTGGGAGGAGGGCAGCTCCCAGAGCTGAGGGCTGAGGAAAATGCTAACCCTAAGGCCTCCAGCCAGGGCAAGAGCAGGGCTGCCAGGCGCCTCCTGCCTGGGAGGAGCGTCGCCAAGGCACGGGGCCCTCCCCTGCTGGAGCTACCGCAGGGTCCTCCTCCTCTGGGCCTTTGTGAGCTTCTCCGCAGACACCTGGAAGTGCCTCCCGGTTCCACTGTGCCTCAGCTCTCCGGGGCTGCCTTCCTCGTGGGTTTGCACCTACGGCCGGGGCTCCTCACCCTTCCACCTGCATGTCCCACCTCTTCTCCTGCCCACGCATGTTGGGGTCCAGAGCAGGGCCTGGCTGTTGCCAGAGGCTGCTGTGTCCCACAGCGGACCCCCATAATAGCACACCTTCTCCCACCCCTGGGCCAAGGAGAGGCTTGCTTCCCTACAGGGGGCCCGAGCTCCTTGGCCCAAGGAGCGGGCAGCTGTGGGTTCCGGGCTGCAGCTGCCTGCACGAGGCTGTCACCTGCAGGAGAATCGGGCCCTTGGCACTGCACCCCACACGGGAAGCTCTTCACCTGGGGGAGTTTGCTGGCCCTGGACAAAGGCACCCAAGGAGCCCCGGCTTGGCCAGGCTCCTGGCCCTGGGGAAGGCCCAACAGGGGCAGCTGCAAGAGGCACCCAAGAGCCAGAGCCTGGGTTCAGGGTGCGCCTGGGCCCTGTTCCCCCTCAGGACCCTTCCCCACCTGCCCAGCATCTGTTTTTAAGCCCACTTAACCCACTTTCCTCGTCCCTTTGCTCCCCCTCCCACCCTGCTGCACTCCAGGCAGCTGGGCCCTCAGGACCCACACCGTCAGGGATCTCTCGGCACTCTGGCTGTGGACCCTCACCTTGGCTTGCCCTTGGATGGGGCTGAGGCAGATCCTGCAGATAACAGGAGGGACTGTCTTCCAGGAGGCTGTGTCACATAGGACACAAATCTGAGAGGGATTTACCCACAGCCAAGTGCAGGACACTCACTCGCATGAGCCTTCTCTGACCACCACACAGAAAATGCCTGGGATTCTGCAAGAGTCTAGGGTGAATCAGCCCAGTGGAGGGTCAGCTGGGGGTGGAGGGTCAGGTGCAGGTGGAGGGTCAGCTGGGGGTGGAGGGTCAGACTGGGTGGAAGGTCATCCTGAGATGGGTCAGCTTAGGTGGAAAGTCAGCCTAGGTGGAAGATCAGTCTGGGTGGAGGGTCAGTCTGGGTGGAAGATCAGCCTGGGTGGAGGGTCAGCCCAGATGGAGGGTCAGTCAGGTGGAGGGTCAGCCCAGGTGAGGGTCAGCCTGGTGGAAGGGCAGCCTGAGGTGGGCCAGCCTAGGGGCAGGTCTCCCCTGCTCTCCAGCGTGCACTTCCTTTGCATCTCACTGTGGAGGCCTCTCTCCCTGCATCAGGGCCTGGGGAGAGGGAGCCCCACCTGCACAGAACAGGCAGGAACCAGCCCTGGAAGGGAGGTGGCCAGGAGTCCGGCACTAGGCGCCAAGCCCGGCCCTCGATCTGCCACAGGAAAGACATTTACGAAGAGAAAAGCACAGCAACGGGAGGCAGTCAGAGATGGTGGGAGGAGGTCTGCTGAGGTCCCCACAGGCCCCAGGAGAGGAGGCCCCAGGAGAGGAGGCCCCAGGGAACACTGTAGACAGCACACATTTTCCACGTACCACACTGTCCTCAGCTCCATGGCCCAGTAGGGTCCTCCCCAGGAGGCCACTCGTGGGCCCTGTACAACTGCAGGGTCCCTGGACTGCAGCTACGGTTCTCCTGTGGCTCTGCAGGATGTCTACACTGTGGCCACCTAGTACCTGGCCGATGCTCCTGCCCATGGCCTGCCTTTCATCCATGGATGTTCTGCTCACCACTGCTCTGCCCTGCGGCCAGCCCAGCATCCAGGAGCTGGTCCCACAGTGGTCCCCCCCACCACTGGAGACTCAGGCCACTTGCTATGCTTCTCCTCGCCATATCCAACTTCCTCATCTCCAAGAAACCATACGGAGAGGAGACGGGGGTCCCCAGGTCCCAGTCTCACGGGGCCTCACATCAAAGGCGGAGTCAGTGTGGAGCACCGTGCGTGCCCCACCACCTGGAATACAGCTTGGACCTGCTCCTTGAGGCCACAGCTCTCTGCTCCCTTGGGAAGCAGGTGGCCGCCAGGAGAAACGTGGTGACCTCACTGGGTTTGCAGTGGTTGAGGGTAGTGGGCCGCTGAAGGGCAGAACCCTAGAGGGCCTGCAGGGTGGCCTGCTGAGCAGCTGCTGTCCACTTGGCAAGAGGGCAGTGCACTCTGTCTTCCTGCCGTGTGGAGTACCACCCCATTACCTTTCCCTAGATGCCACCCACACTGCTGGGCTTGGTGCTGACCTCACACCTCTTCCTGTGAGCACCGAGCCCCTCCCACCCCTGGGCCACTGGTGAGCCAAGGGAGGTGGCTGGGGATGTGGCCTCCCATGAAGGACAGGCTCTTCCCTGAAGGAGCATCCCAGGAATCATGACTTAAGAAACACCCAGCTCTGCTAATCAACCGCGAAAATACAGTCACCACAGTGAGCATCACAGGGACAGAAGCGCTGTGTCCAGGCCTCAGGTTGGAGAATGTTAGGCGCTCCAGCCTCTCATTTCCAAACCCCCCACCGAGTGGGCTGACTTCACTGTTCCTGTCTGTTCCCAGGAGGGGCCTGCTGCACTGGGCAGGCAACCTGCTTTCCTGCGTGCTTCAGTATTTCCTGAGCAGTCGCTCCAGACCTCAGTGATCTCAAGGATCCATTTCCACTCCCGGGAGTTTTCTGAAGAATGCAGGAGCCGTGCTGCATGGCCAGATGCAAAACATGACCACATACTCGAGTGTTTAGGGTCACAGGAGGAATGTACTACAGTGAACACCTTCCAGGGCCCTGCTCTGGCTACAGTCAGAAGGCACTAGGAGATTCACCTGAGCTTACAGAAACCCTCTGACCCTTTGAAGCTGAACATGTGAGCAAACACAGACAGATTCTTTGGATGTTGGGGACAAAATTGCTTCTTTCCCCTCAGCAAGGCCAGAGCTGGCAACTGTTCCTTGCCCAGTCACATTACTGCCTCAAAAGGCATGGAATTCGCACCAACTAAGCAATGACTTAGCATTTGCTGGATTTGCAGCGTGGCACAGGAACATTTCAGGCAGCATGGGCCTGGGAAGAGCAGAAAGAGCTTCCCTCCAGGACCTGGCACTCCTGAGGGGTCAAGACTCACTCTTGCAAACCACCAGTATTGGGAAAGAGGAGCAAACTCTGCCTGCAGACCATCTGCTAGCTGTGCAAAGGTGGAACTAGAAAAAAATTCCCACTCTCAGGCCTGACTACGTTGAAATAAAAGGAAAGTCCTTTAATAAAGGACTAGGGCACCTTCCCCTTTCAAAGCAGGAGAGATTTCGCTTCTTGAATATTTGCCAAAAATAAATACCTATATTATTTCAACCTGAAAGTGTAAAGTCAAGCCAGGAGCACTGCTCGAAGACACAGGGCTGACTGAAACAGACAAGGCTTCTGAGAAACTTGTGGTGGGGTCCAGGGAACCTGGGAAAGCTCACTGTTTCTCATCCTATGCTCTTGCCTTCTCTGTGACTAGTGATCTCACCAACGGGGGGAGATGAAGCTCACCTAGAAAAAGGAGGGTCTCTTAACCCACAAGAACACATGCTCCCTGTGACCTGTTCTGGCCTGAGAGAACTCCACTCCCCGCGGCAGAGGTGAGCAGTCAGGGTGCATCTGGACCTGGCCCATCAGCACTGGCCCAAGAGCGTCTCAAGCAGCAGCCACCTTGCACACTGAAGTCACATTCATAATCACTTGCTAATGGGAGCGGTGGCAACCAAGACGCGCACTTAGTGCCTGTTTACAGGCGGTCCCTGCAGCCCAGCGCGGGCTCTCCTCTGGGTTTGGTTCCAAAGGCTTCCAAATACACAAGGAAACCTGCTGGGTATTGTGAAATGAACCATCAAAAGAGAACTTGCTGAAGATTCTGCAGGAGTCTCTGCCCTCGTGTCGGGGAGGGAGAGTGGGCAGGCAGAATACTAAACTTGCTGCTCAGAGATGATCAAAGCCTCAAAGAAATGGATGCAGCATTCAAAGAGACTCAGAGAGGAAAGGAGAGGATGTCTTCTAATCACCTAACAACTTATTTTTGGCACAGTTTTTACCCAATCACCTTCCATAGAAATAGGACACCGACATGGAGGAGGTGCATGAGGGCTGGCCCCACCAGGCAGTCCCCGGTGCCCACAGCATACCCGTGAGGCTGTGCATATGTGCACCCAGACGCAGGCATGGCACACCAATGTGAAAAAAACAGAAATAAATGAAATTTGCTTTTTAGATAATGAAGTATAAGTTTAATCCAAACACATCGTATTCAACTCATTTAGAAGAAGAAAAAACAGTTACTAAAACATGGGGAAGAAGTTTGGTGGAAGAATCCCAATGAAAAATATCCTTTAAAATACATTTCAGTTATCCTGAAGTCAATATGCCAATTTTTAAAAATATGAGCAAATTAAACTTTGCCAGATTACCTGATGGGATTGGTAGTTTGGAAAAGCATCAAAAGTGAGAGTCTACCAAAGGGATGGAAAAAGATCTGGTTTCCAATAAGAACACGACCCACCGAACACACGTAAGCCAAGAGCTCTGTCAGGCCTGACTCTGGGCAGGAGGGGAAACGCACAGATGTTTGACTGAGAATCGAACAGCTCAAGCCAGGGATTGCTCTGGAACCGTGCTGAGGAGAGCCAGATGATGTCTCAGGGCCCTCACACTCCACAGCCACCCAGAGCCCCCACCCCCATGCACACAGGGCAGACCACCCATGCTGTGGCACAGGGGCCTGGGGGACAGATGCTTTCCCAGGGTCACGGGGTCCCAGCTCCTGGTGTGAACTCTCAGTGACACTGGACTCTCCTACTGGCTCCAAGGGAGGAGCAGCGCCACCAGAATTCCCCAGTGCTGCCCTAGAACACCACTCGGGCTCCTCCAGAGCCTCACCAGGGTCCCTTGCCCTGGCATCCTGCCTTGCCAGGTCGCCACCTCTGGCCTGACTCACAACACTCTGTTTTGGAAACTGTAGAAGAACAGCATCCTGCCTCCTACCCCACTGTCCAACGCCCCGGGGACCAGTCAGGGAGTCACCAGGTCTGTCTGAAGTCTCACGTTGGTCCCAGAACCAGCCAACCCAGACATTTGGTGACTCTAAAGTAATACACCATGCAACAAGCTCCTTCCCTGAAGTTTACTGTTTTATGTTTGTAATATATTAAAAAAAAGACTTTTCAGAATATTTTTAATGTTGAGGAGCATCTCAATGGCAGGTATGGTCATCCCAGAGAGATGTGTACACATCAGGGAATTCACATCTGCTCCGCCTGCCTACATGGCTACTCGACCTGTAACCATGTCCACCGAGGCCTCCCTAGCTCCTGACACAAAGCTGACCTGCAATCCCCATCCTCTAGGAGGACACAGCCCTGGTAGCCCAGCACTGGGCAGCCTCCCACGACATGGCCCTCTGTGGGAGTAGCCCGCTCACTACAGGAGCTCTGACAGGCACTTGTTTTCAGAGCCAAGCCAACAGAAAATCTTAACCATCATTTCATTTCCAAACTTTCCCAGATCATATTTTCAAAGGGAATGTTTTTTCCCTGTCTTTTCTCCTTTTTATTAATCTGGATTGAAGAAAAGCACACATTTAATTTATTGTCTGGATTACAGATTCTTATTAAACAAACCAGAGCTCATTATAAAATCAATATCAACTTAACCACCATGCCCCCAGGAGGGACACAAAAAGGTCACTCTAAGAAATTCAAACAATTTTCCTGCTGGAAGGGCATGATTTTAATTACAGATACTATTAATTAGAGCTGTCATTGGGAAGATTTTTTTTTTCTGTTAATTATCACACACTCATTCCTAAGTATGCATTTCAACCTACATCTTTGTAAAAATCGGTCATTTCGGCATGCAAGTCCAACCTTTCCATTCTATCAATATTTCATATTTGAATTTCAAAGTCTATCAAAGGATGCCATGCTTTCTAGAAATCCACGCCTGTGTGATCTCCATCTCACACGTGGCGCAGGACTAGTGTGATGATTTATTTATGTCCTGACAGACGTGGCCTCAAGACCTAGCACCCATATTGATGGTCCTGCTCAAGAGAATTTCTGGGTAAATTCTTACTAGTTTATGTGACATTTTTTTCAGGCTGCTTCTTCAAACGTGGTTTTCCTTTGGCTTTGAAGCAGAGCTACACCCTGCCTGAAATACCATCCTCAATACTTTTGAAGTTGCCATTCCTTTATGAGAAAAAGATGGTCCTGACCAGACGTGTGACCCCTCCAGGAAACCAGAGGCGTTCTCCACTCAGTGATGAGGCTGAGGGTTTGAAATGGGAGGAAGAGCTATCTCCTGGTCTCTCTTAAGCACAGAGGCTTTATAAATCCACTCCAGCTCCTGACATGGGGCAGACAGGGCAGTCCAGAGAGCCAGGACCAGCCAGCTCAGGCCAGCCTGTGGGCATACTCCTGGGCACACAGGCACTTCCTGGGAAGAGCCCAAGAGTCCGCCTGGGCAACTCTGACCTGTAACATGGGCCTTACATCGCAAGAGCCACAAGTTATTGACCAGACAGTGCATGTCATGGTCATGTGACTGCAGAGGACCAAAGGTCCAGTCCAATGGAGAGGGTCTTACAGAGAGTGCTCACTGAACTTGGAAAACAGAGTGCAAATGAATTATTTTATTTTCCCAAACATGAATATATACTTGGATTTAAATGATATTTTTATAGTAAAGAAATCAAATGCCTTGATTCGTATATATTCTGGGATTGATTACTATTAAAACTGAAGTCATATTTTCATTATAGAATGTCATTAAACATGAAATGTCTGCCACGTAACCCCCCAAATTCTTGGATTCTGTTCCTGCCGGTCGAGTCTGGTCCTGCCTGCCCACTGCTGGCTCCAGGTGTGTCCGCCCTAGCACAGAGCTGCCCCTGCCAAAGGGGAACAGAGGCTAAGCCCCATTTGTCAGCATTAGAGTTCACTTCATCTGAATAATAGCAAAGGGTGGCATCAGATCAGGTCAAAGGATCTTTCCACATAAGACCCAAGGAAGTCGATGATTTAAGAGCCATCTTCAAACATCTACACAACCAATTCATCTTGCGAGTCTGGCATGTTTCATTAATAGTGGCCAAACTAAGAAAGATAACAGATAATACATAATTCATGGATTGTACTTTTCCACATTTCTAATTAGTAACCCACTTTCAGTGCTAACAGAGAGACCCAAGAACAGTGTAAGATTAATATAAAGCCATAAAACTGTGGTTGCAACGTATTTACATGAATGCTAATGAGAAGCTTCAGACTGTCCTCACGAAGGAATCCAAACTCTGAACAAGTGAACAAGAGCTAGGAATCTGGAGGCACCAGAGACGAGCCAAAAGTCCGCCTGTTCAGTTGGTAAGTTCCACAGAGCATTTTAAAAGGAGTCTCTTTTTACCTGGTAGGCGGCGGTGGCATCTGCACCCGGGTCACCCCCCAGTCCTGACAGCTTCTCCTTCAGCTTGCCGCGGGAGCTGTGGCGGAGGCAGTAGATGAGGCTGGAAGCCAGGAGCACCCCCATGATGCAGGCGACAGAGAGGAAGGTCAGCAGGATGAACTTGGTCGAGTCTTCCTGCTGTCCCTGATGAGGCAGAAGCGTCAGTCTGCTTTTCTGTGTGACAAGGAGAGAGGGACCTGTCAGTACTGTGCATGACCTGCTAGCAGACCAGCCTCTGTCTGCAACTGCCATGGGCCAAGCCCCACTTGAGACACAGCACTGGCTACCCCAGCAAGAGGGCTGTGCAGGGGCACCTGGGGCCAGCAACACCCGCACCCACCCTGCAGTGTGCTCAGGACAAGAGAGCACATCCTCTCCTCCCTCTTACTTCACCGTGGGAGGTGTCTGGCAGCTATTTTGCTTCCTTAGGTACATGAATTGTGCATTGCTCCTGTACCAGGGGCAGCCCTTCTCCCAGGCAGGTACAGCAAGTGCTGGAGAACCCCGCGCCTGCCTGGGCTTCCTCCTCCTCTCCTCCCTCCTTAACTCAAGGAGGCTCTGCATCGGGATGTGGCCCCATTAGCCTCGGATGGCAGTCACTAGTCCCCTCCACCCACGGGGTCACGATCACTGGCATCTGCTGGCCCCGGCTGAGGCCCTAAGAGTGGACGGGAACGGGTGGTCTGCTCCAGCCGTGAGAAAGTTAAGGCCTCTGGACCCCTCCGGAGTCTCTGGTCTCACGAAGGGGTGCAAAACATAAGGAAATTCTTTTGTTGCATGTCACTGGTTTCCACGGGCAGAGAGCCGCACGGTGCCCCTCATTAGCTTCATTAGAAGGTGTATTAGCGACAATTAAAAACACCGCAGGAAAATGGAAGGGCCCCGGGCAAATCGCCCACGACTCCCGGCCAACAACCCCCCACAATTACTGGGAAATGAATGGAAAAGCACGCCCCTGCCTCAGTCCTGGTTGCTACAAGATGAGAACAATTAGCGAACTCCTTTCCACCACCTAATTTCGCGTGGTAACAAAATGGATTTTTCCCCATGAATGCCTGGCCGGCCTATTCATTATCTCTCTTCTATTAGTAATTTTCTGCTCCGCATTCAGCCTCCCAACTCTCCATTTCCTCCTGTCTCCGAGTGTACACAGTGCCTCTTATGTCAGGCCGGGCCCATTTTTATCTTGTAATCATAAAGGCCACCAAAGCAATTATCGCCGGTCTTGACTGGAAAAGCTGGTCATTAATTAGCCTCCTTTTGCCTTCGGTGCGCGGATTAGCGGGCGCCAGGACTGAGTTAATGGAAACGCGGGTTAAATGAGAAAAGACGCCCGGATTTTCCTGCCTGGATGCGCGGCCCGGGAGGACGGCGAGGTCCGTAGCCGCGGGAGTGGACTGCGGGAGGGGCCCGAGGGCGCGGGGACCCCGCGGGAACCAGGCGCGCCGCGCACTGGGGCCGCGCGGAGGGCGCCGAACTCCCTCCCCTCCCCTCCCCTCCCGCCCGCGCCCGGGCTCACTGCCCCGGCGGGAAGGAGCCCCCAGAGCCCCCGCCCCGCCCCAGGCAGCGCAGCCCCCGCCCCGCCGCGCGCCATCCACCCAACCAGCCCGAGGGGCCCGGCGCGCGCGCACGGGGGAGCGGGGAGCCGGGCGCGCGCTCTCCTGCGGGCCGGGGTCTCCGCGGCCCCACGAGTCCGCCCTTCGCGCGGTTCGATGACGGTCGTCGCGAGGGACTCCCGCCACCACCCGAGCCCTCCCTG
Organism: Urocitellus parryii; assembly: GCF_045843805.1. Classification (NCBI taxonomy): domain Eukaryota; kingdom Metazoa; phylum Chordata; class Mammalia; order Rodentia; family Sciuridae; genus Urocitellus; species Urocitellus parryii. The sequence goes on along the minus strand of NC_135533.1, from coordinate 1,488,916 downwards.
GCCAGTCAACTGGGGTCCCGCGGGACGGGAGACGCGCCTCGACTCCGGCCAGGTCCGCTCTGTCCCTCGCAGCCTGAGTCCCCCCCTCGAGCCGGGACGGGGGCCGGCGCCCGCCGCAGGGCTCGCGGCGGCCTCCTAGGCTGGGAAGGCCCGCGCGTGAGTGTGCTACCCAGAGCCCGCTCCGGGGCCGGGAGGCGCCTCGCCCGGCAGACTCCGTTGGGACAACAAAGCAGCCGTATCGCGGGCGGAGGCGGTCCCCGCGCCTGGCCCGCCCGACGGCCACCGAAAGTACCTCTCCCCACCTGGACGCAAGTGACGGGCGGTCCTCGCGCCCAGACGTCGGAAAACCCTCCCGTTCACGTGGCCCGCCGCGCCTGGGAACAGGGACTTCCCGAATCGTCCAGCGGGCGACAAGAAGTACACACGCGCAGTGACCGGCCAGACTCCAAGTGGACCGGCAGTGCCACGGCACGTGGCGGACGAGTTAGTACCCTAGCGACCCGAGGCCCCAATAGCGCCTCGCAGAGCCGGGAACCCTCCTGGGCGGCGGGCATCCGGACACCGCCAGCAGCGAGTCAGGGCACACACGCTGCCGGGTTGTCCTCGACCAGTGAGAGGCAGCGAACCCGCAGGAGCTTCCAGGGGAGACAGGTGGCGGTGCCCAGGCCAACCGCTCAGGCCAGGAGGGCCCGCAGGAGGGGAAATCACCGGGGACCTCCCCAGGCTCTTCCCAGGGAGCCCGCGCTCACTCCTCTCCTGAAGCGACCGCTCAGCCCACACAGGAAGAAGAATGGGGGGCCTGCCCCACTGCCCCTCACTCAGCTCACCGGGATTTACTCAAAGGTCAAAGAAAAATGTCAAGGAGAGAGGCTGCCCAGAGTTTGCCGTCCTTCCTCCCTGGGCCCCAGCTGGGTCCCAGGTGCCCTCAGAGAAGGGAAGGGGGGACTCCCATACCCTTGAGTCCGGTCACTCCAGCTCCCTTCTGCTCGGGCCTGAGCTGCCCCTAAGAAGAGGCGACTGTGGTCCCCAGGCTGGACGCAGTCTCCTCCCCAGTCCATCTGTGAAGCCCTTTCTGCAGGTGAGGTGGGGCGCCTGGGATGAGGTGAGGAGGGTTTGAATCAGAGGAGCTCTGGGCAGGGCAGACTCTGACTTTGAGGTCTCAGGCCCTTGGGGTCGTTAATTATCTGAAAACCTTTGCTTCCTAATGGCCCCTGGACTCCTCTGGGGGAACCCCAAAGGCACTCCTGGGGCTCCTCACCCCTGTAAGTTCCATCTGCCCTACTTAGTGTTGGCAGGAGGCGATGCAGGAGAACACTGGCTGCCAGTCAGGCCTTAAGAATCCCGGAAAGAACGAACATATACTGCAGCCCTTCTGGGCAAAGTGATTGCATTTAAATAACTTTACAATTACTTCACTTGCTTTCTTTTTTGTGGAGTTAAAAGTCAAAAGGCCTGTTAACTAGGTGACTTGTGAGAAAAGCGAATGGGCTGGTAGCTGTATGAGAAGCTTGTGCTCAGAGCTGACCCAGGCCGGGCTCCTTGTACCTCAGTGCCCCCCTCCTGTTGGCAATTTTGTGTGGATGGCAGGCGCTTTCCTAGGTCTGGGTCCGGAAGAGAGCCCAGACTAATTAGAAGCATCTTATCAGTCTTGAGTTGAAACTGAAAGAAAATGATGTTTAAATATTTATGACTTTGACATTTACAGTCAGACATTTTTTAAAAGCAGAACACCTCCTTCTGTACCCCGCTGGCTTTACTGAAAGTTTGGAGCAGTGAGGAGGAGGAGGATGGAGAAAGAAAGGAGCAGGCCTCAGAAGCAGGTCGCACAAGGGGCACTGCCATCTCTGCCTCCAGGAGGTGGGAGGCCACTTATCAGTGCTTGGGCACTGAGTTCTCTGATACAGGACTTTTACATTTTTAAATAGTCAGGAACAATCAGGTCAACTTTGCATCCGTTTACATGCTTCTTGACAGCAGAGCACTGCATTATTTCTTTTTCCCAATCATCTCCACCTGCAACTCTCAAATTCAGAATGTACGGTATTACAAAAGTTGTGATTGAAAGAAAGTGAAATCACAGCTGAGTTGTTGGAACTGCTCTTAGAAATGAGAATCTGCAGACATTGTCCTCACTTGATCTAAACGGTGCTCATAAGACCGGGTGCTGGGACTTCCCTCACACACTTTGCCGAGGCACTTATGGCAAAATGTCTTCAGAACTTTTTTTTTTTTTTAAGTTGTCCATGTGGTAAGCTTAAAAGGAAAAAAAAAAAAGGAAGAGTCTATATCCATTATACCCAGACTCAATTGTGAAAGCCAACACTATGACAAAAATAGAGGATTTTATGGTCACAAAATGTATTTTTCTAAGTCTGTGTAATGTAACCAGTTCATAAGAGCAGCCCAGAATCAGTTACTAAGTTGCAATTTTAAAAATGTTTGTACAAAAAACAAGCTATAGACACAAGCAGTCACTTCCATCAATAAACTTCTAATGTTGTTGATGCATTTATTTGTATCATTTCCAAGGAATTTGATTCCACCCCCAGCCTGTGTTTGCACTTTTTTTTTTTAAGAGCAGCAAAAACCTTTATTAGAAATGATATGAAAAGAGGGAAATGCCCCCCTCCCTTTCTTCTGGGCATTCAGAGGTGAGGATGGGTGTTTCTATAATCACAAAGGACTTTCCCCCTACAAAATCCAGAAATTAGTTTTAGAGACTATTAATGATTCACTCTAACAAGTTTGCCTACAGTTATCTAGATGTTCATTATTTGGAATTTTCATTCTAAATTCACTAACGTATTTACTAAAATTAGTAGCTATCACTTGAGAGCTGGTCCTAATTTTTAGCTATTTTCAGGCCAGGACAAGTGAGCAAACTTAAAGATCTGGGGGACAGGTGTCTTAAAATATTTTAAAAGTATTTTTTAAAGCTGTTAACTGAACTATTTTTAATTTGGAATTTGCCACAGAATTCTAATAAATGAGAGAAGCCAGGCGGAAATAATCATGTATTAATTCTCTGCATTACAAAATCTTTTCAGAAGCTATTATCAGAGCAAGAGGCATTGCGTCTGAATCCGGGGTGGTGAAGTCCTTTGTGCTACTGAAAGCTATTGTTCGTCTGTGCAGATGAAATTGTACTTGCAAATCTGCCATTCAAGTAGCCAGAGGGGGGGGCATATGGGCGAAGAAAAGAATCTCCAAGAAATAATTATTCTTAACTTTAGTGAAAATAAGTTGGGATATGCTGTTTTAAAATAGGCTTTTGTTGAGGTTTTTCAGGCATACGCATGAAAGTGAGTGCTCAAAAGATAAATTGCTTATTTTCCATCTTTAAGCAGTCCTAAAATATGTTTTTAGAAAAACAACTTTTAAGATATCAGCGAAGATTTACGATTCTGATGTTTACAGAGAGGAAAAACACCCATTGTGAGTTTTTAGCAGGGCTTGATAACCACAGATTGTCTTGGGTGGAGTAGAGCACGACCAACCAGCTGAGAACAGGCCGAAATGGATGGGCCCCCAAAAGAAAGCCTCCCCCCACCCATCTTTCAGATTCACGGGCGGCATTTTTATCACTTGAGAGCTCGGACTCGGGGGCGCGGCCATCTCGCTCGCGCACCAGGCCCTGTTTTTGGCGTGCCTGTTTGGTGGCCTTGGCCTGGTGTGGTCCGCGCGCCCTTCACGTGCAGGTGTCTGCTAGGATCACGCCTAGGTCTGGGAAAAGGAGGACCTCACCCGCGCGGTCCCCAGCAAGAACTAAACCCGCTTGGGGATTGGGATTTCTTGCTGCACCTCCTTTACGCAGGCCGGGAAACCCTAATCTGAAGACTGGCCTAGAGTCGCAGCTCAGAACCGCGCTGTGGCCCGAGCCCAGAGCGGGTCTGGGGAAGCGCGCTGCCGGTTTCCAGTCCCCTCCCCCACTGCGGGAGGCGGACTTCGACCGGCCTCCGGCTTTCTTACCCCGGCTTCCCCGGCCCTTCCCCCTCACTAATTCACAAGATCCCCATAGAGGTCGGAAAGATCAGACCACAGCGCGGGACACAAAGGGTCGAGGGTTCCTGGGAGCCGCGGGTATTCACAGCCGTGAGAGGGGTCCCGGCGCTGCCCGAGGTCCCCTTCCCTGCGGGGACAATGCCGCGGCCCAGCCTCCCTGGGCACAAAGCGCGCCGGCCGCGAGAGAGGGATTAATGTCCCCAACGACGCCCGCGTCCATCCAAGAATCTCTGGAGTTCCACAGCTCACACCTCGGCCTGCGCTACCGCACCACCGCCCGGCCCTCTCGGGAGCCGAGAAGGGTGTGCTTGGCTGGGGGCGGGTGGGCACTCCATCCTACGTCGGTGGAAAGAGTTTCCATCTCCCTCCTCCGCACAACCTTCCCTTCCTCGCACGTTCGGTGGCGCCCTAAGATCTGGGGACTCGGGACGCTGGGAAGGGCTAGTCTGAGAGCACTTGACACGCCGCGAGGTTCACTCCAGCGGTGAGGTCCCGGTACCCGGGGGAACCCGAGGTGGCCCAGGGTCTGCGGACTTCCGGTCGGTAATTAACCCAGAGCAGAGGTGTGCGCAGGGTTGGGGACTAGGGGCAAGACCAGGGACAGCAGAGTTACGGTGCAACCCCGGGCTCCTGGGGACCCTCCGCGCCGAGTTGGCCGCCCTGCCCTCAGCGCTGCCAGGAGCGCATAGCGGGGTCTACCGGTACAGGGCACTGGCGACGGTGACAGAGACTCCTCCGCCCCCAGCCGTCCTGCCTGATGCGCTGAGGGCTCAGCATAACGGGGACGCAAAAGTGTGGGAGACCCTCGCTCTAAAAGTGCGACCGAGATTTTAACCCCTAGATCTGTGTCTGCTCGGCTGCCAGGGGCTTCTCTAACCGCGAAGCCGCCGGCGTTCTGAACCACACTGGCGTGAGGGAGAAGGAAAACGAGTCCCCGGTTTAAACAGCCAGAAGTTTCTCTCCCTGGCGGGCGCGCGGCCGCCTCTCCTGGGGGAGGAGGAGAAGCGCAGGTTCCCCTGGGGGAGGAGAGTGGTTCCTCCGCGGTGATTCTCCGCCGGGCTGGCGGCCAGAGGACCCTCCACTCTCACCGACCGCCCAACCCGCCTCTTGAACGCCCCTCGGCGGAGGCCCGCTCGGCCCCCTCACTCGTCGCCCGCTGGGAAGCACGCTCCTGAACTTGGGTGAAGGAGGCCAAGAATGAGCCAGGAGGGAAATGCCCCAAGAAGCCTCCTCTCTAAACTGGCTGCTCATTCTGTCCTCCGTCCATCCTCCTTTCCCACACGCCTCCACACCCGCACCACCCCTTATTCCCGTCGCCTTTTCCTGGAGGACCTGAACTGCCGGGAGTGGCCAGATAAGCGAAAGACCGAGGAGAGCTCTCAGAGAGAAGTCTCCAGGCCATGGTCCCCGCCTCCAGGGCAGTCTCCGCGAGGCGCAGGCCTGAGACAGCTGCCACCCCCTCCTGATCTGTGCGCTCAGGGAGACCTGCTTCCGCGTGCTCCCGTCAGATAGACTCTCTAGACTCACTTGGGGATGACCCCAGACTTGGATCTATCCCGCCGACCCAGCTCTGGCAGATGTCCTGCGGCAAGTCAGTTACCCCTGGACTGGGCAGGGCGCCCTGTACCCCTCTAAGTCCCTCAAGAGCACCCTCCACCCTTTCAGGGCTCAGTTTCGGTGCTCTACCATCTTCACGCCTGAGGATGCCCTGGGGTATGTGTGGGGTGTCCCTCCTCTATCCCTCCTCCACTGCAGCTCCTCTCCCGGCCCCCCAGGGTCCACCCGACCGCCCCACCCATTGCCCGAGCTGGATCCGGATGTCCCAGGTTACCTGCAGCTGGGCGGGCTCCAGGCGAGGGAACCGGAGGAGGTGGGGATGTGCGCCTGGCCGAGCGGCCTCGGAGCGCAGCGGCCGCTGGCGACCGCGGCGCCATCATCACTGTCAGCTGCTTCCCTGCGCTGGAGCCACAAACAAGAGGGGCCATTCTGCTTCTGACCACAAACTTCTCTGGCGGCCGGTGGAGACAAAGGTGCCGCGAGTAGCGGCTCCAGCGGCGGCAGCGGCGCAGCGGCAACCGCTTGCAGCCCGCGGGTGCACACATTTCTGCGCTGCTTCTCCGCCAGGTTCGGCGTGCTCCTCCCCGGCCCGGCCCCCGGGCTAGGCGCGCGGGCCCCGGACGTCGCGCCAGTGGGCGCAGGGCCTGGCTCAGGACGGTCCCCGCAGGGCGGCCGGCCGCGCGCGCAGCTCAAACCAGCGCGTCCGCCGCGCCCCGCCTTATATCCGGCCCGGCGCGCACCCGGCCGGCGGCGGCGCGGCTCGCGGCCCAGCCACCGGTTGCTATAGCGATGCCCCCCCCCCACGTGTTGCTGACAGCAATTGGCTAAGGGGCCGCGGCTCTCCATACACCCTCTCCCGCCCGAGACTATGAATGGACATTAGCTTTGTCAGTCATTGGTACAGCGCGCAGTCGGGCCTTCGCTGGTTCTTTCTTTGGGTCTTTCTTTCATGGTTGAGTCGCACTTCAACCTGAGCAAGTTCAGGGTAGCATTGGGGGTGGGGCTGAGGCGGGGGAGAGGGGCCTCCACAAGAAAAGTCAACTCGCATGGCCCTACTGTGACCTTTGCCTGTGGAAGGAGAGGGGAGGACTAAACTCTTTGCAAGAGAAAAAATAATGGTAAATCATTCTTTCTAATTAGTTATTCCAATTTTGCCTTTTACTCCCTTTCAAAATTGAGACATGCCAATTATGCAGGAAAGCCCCTCTCCCCCAGTTTCGGTGTAACTCTCCAGATTTTAGATGTCAGGTGCGCGTAGAAAGCTCACGAAGGGATCTTAGACTCCAGGGGAACTGAGGACCACCAGCCCCAAACGCTGGACAGAGACCGTGTAAAACCCAGAAATCAGAACTGCGTCCTAACCTCCTTCTCCGCACCCGGGTCAATGGCCCAACCTGGACTACCGCCCCGCGTCCACAGAGCTCAGTCGCTGGATCCTAACCAAGTTCTGACCCCCTAGCGCAGGCCGGGGACACGAGCGGTCTTGGGAGCTGCCCCCAGCACTATAATCACCGCCCAAGGCCCCTTCGCCAAAGCGTCGCGTTCCCCTGGCCCTTCCCTCCCCCACCCCTGACCTCCCTCCCCAAGCCCTGGACCCAGCCACAGGTTGAGTACCCCTGGTGCGCGGCGCCCCCGCAGAGCGGCGGAGAGCGGGAGAGCTGAAACCCAACATCTGTGCGTACAATGCGCTCTCCGAGGCCCACAGCTGCAGAAACAAGGGGAAGAAAGGAAGGAGCGGGGGAGCAGATCCTGTCACACGCAGATGACAGTCTGCGGAGGGCTCTTTAGTTTCTCCTTTTCTGGAAACCCCGGAGCCCCCCTCCCCGTTCCCTCTCCCGCCGCCTCCCCATTGTTCCCGGCGCTCCGGACAGCTGGAGACGACGGCCGGCACCACCCCGAGCCCCTCCCGCCGCACACCCGGCCAACTCCGGGGCACCCACCCGGGGCAGGGTCGGGCGGGGCTTCCACCGCCTCACCTCCCCCCTTCCACTGCCCCAGACCTGCCCGCGCCCAGGGCCTGGCCTTCTCTCTCCTGGAAACCAAGTTCCATCCAGCCTTGGAGCCAGCCGGGGCAGGGTTCCCAGAGAGGAGTCGTCCAGAGACCCGAGTCCAGTCCTGCCAAGTGCATGCCTCTCTGTAACGCGTCCCAAGGACTCGGCTTCCTCTGGCTGCAGGCCTAAGCAGAGTTCTACTTTTATTTTTGTATTTACAGGGACTGGGAGGGCGCGCCTCGCAGAGTTCCAGGGCACGAGGTGGCGGCCCGACCTGCTACAGTCCCTGAAGGCCTCAGTGGGCCGAAGGACGTCCGGTGGCCTGCAGGAGGTTGGGTAGGGGTGGAGAAGCGCCAGGGGAAAATGAGTTTCCACGGAGGCCAAAGCGAGAGAAGCTTCTCTCAGTCCTCTGCCCATTAGTTCCATCCCCATCCAGTAGGCAGGGAGGGGCAAGTCACCTGGGTCCTTTCAGGTCCCCGCGCAGAGGACAGACCCTGCAGTCTCCATCGTAAACCGGCTCCAGGCTCGGCGGCCGACCCTCAGCGGTTATCTGGCCTTTTTGAGGATGGCGAGCGGGCGGGAGAGAAGCGGTCCCCACTGTAGCCCGGCGGCCCACACCCGGCGCTTGCAGGGGTCGGCGCTCTGAGGTATCTCCTCGGGTGGGCACTAGTGGCGCCGGCTCCTGTTCCTCCCTGCCACCATCCTCACGTTCCAGCCGGCCTGGGTGCCCGTACCCGGCGTCTTTAGCCAACCTCCAAGTCGACCCCTGGCTCGGGGCAGAGAAAAAGGAGGGGAGGAGAGGTGGCGCACGGACAGGGGGCATGGAGGAGGCCCTGGAGCCCGGGCGGGAAGAGAGGGAAGACGCCGGAGAGAGGGAACTGGGAGGGGAGGGAGGCCCGGAGGAGGGGACCTGCCGCCCTCAGCCTCGCTGGCAACCGCTCTCTCCATAGCAACGGCCTGTGAGCGCGCGCGCGGAGAGCGTGTGTGTGTGTGTGTGTGTGTGTGTGTGTGTGTGTGTGTACGCGCGCGCGCGCGCGCGCGCGCGCGTGCTGGTAGCGGCAAGGCTCCTGCTCCTCCCTGGCCTGGGGGTGGGGTGGTGGTGGAAGCGGGTCGCTGGGGGCGGGAGTCAGAGAAGCCCCTTCCCAGGATGTAAAGCCTGGCTTCCAAGGTGCTGAGGGCACCCTGGAGGTTAGAGCACCGGCTCCCGACCCTTGGGGTGGGGACGCGCTGGGGTCTGAGCTCGGCCTCAGGGGGACCAGGTCTTCGTCGCCCAGGCTCTCCTGCAGCAGTCAGGGGGCCCCAGGACTTGGGGAATGGCACCGAGCGGAGCACAGGGGCCTGGTGGCGGCTGCGGCCGCACCTCGCTCCAGGCCCTGTGGCGCCGGGGATGGGGGCGTCGCGGTTCCGCGCACCTGCGTCTGGGCGGGAGCGCGGGGCCGGCGGGGAGGTGGTCGCGGGCCCGGGCGACTGCTGGGAGCCGCTCCTGGCTCCGCAAGCTGGCGGCCGGTTCCCGCCGAGCGGAAGCAGCTCAGAGGCTCCCGGAGGGCCCGGCCTCCCTCCGCGTGGGCCAGCTCCCCGCCCGCTTCACTGGCTCCTCTCGCCCTCCATCCTGCGAGCCACAACCCGGTGTGGGATGCCGTCGGCCCCGCGGTGTCAAGCCCCAGCCTCTCACGCGGCCACCTCAGCTAGGACGGCGTGAGGACTCCAGAGTGACCCAAGGGTCCTGGGGCGACCAGAGCAGGCTGGAGCTCAGGTCAGGGCGCGCGGCTCCAGACCAGATGGCCACTCTGCTTCTCCAAGCCTGACCTGGCGTGACAAAGTAAGTACAGACGTTGATTTACTCAGCCAGGTTTCCGGGAGTCCAAAGGGTTCCACCTGCGACACCAAAGCGCCACACTCCGATTCAGCCCATGACCTACCCGCCTCCGCGGGCTGTGAGGAAGGATGGGTGCGGGGCGGCGGGGCCTACAAGGTGGATTTTGGTCACTTTTACTAGTGAGATGGTCCTTACAGGCGTCCTACGGGTGAAGAGCTCGCGTTCTAACCCGCACCCTGTGCGCCCCCTCGCCGCGCCCGCCGTGAGAGGCGGGGACCTGTGCGTGCAGCCCGGACTCCCGCCCCGCGCCGCCCCACCGCGCTCTCCGCGGGCCACCTCCGGGGGAAGCCAAACCCGCTGCCCCGCGTCGGGAAAGGATGTAGGTGCGGACCCCTCAGCTCGCTGCTTGAAAGGACGCGCTACCCCGCCCGGCTCCCAGCCCTCTCCGTTCGAATGCCTTCCTCATTTCCGGTGCAGGAGAAGTGTTATCTTCTAATTATTGTAAAACTTTAGGAAAGTTTCCCTACTGTCATGACTCAGCTGTCCTGAAGAAGGAAGAACATGTTTGTTTTTTCCTGCCCCCCCCATCACGAGGGCTTAGAGTTTTTGATAAAGAATTTCAATTTAAAGAATGTCAATAACATCAGAAAAATGTTAAATATAACAAAGTATTTGTGAGACATTGGTTGACGTTCTTACACATGACAAGAGTGGATCACTCATGCAGAAGTTCAGGTTGCTGGACTGATGAATAAAAAAATCCAGTATATGTAAAATTTCCAAGATGTATGAATTCCTAAACAATTGAAAGTAGTTTAAAATGATTTGTTGATCCCTACTAGTCCTTAAAGTGTATCTCACATTTGTCACGTGGAAAACCTAATGTGCTGTGATAAGAATCTCATTTTCAATTTAGGAGCAACTAAATTATTAGAGTAAATCTCCAATGTGCTGAATTATCAAAGAAAATGTATTTTAAAACAAAATAGAAAAAGACTGTTGTGGGAAACACGATCATTATAAAGCAAAACAATTATTTTAAGAATTTAAATGGTTATGGTAAAGTAGAAAATGATAAAAACAAACTTTCACACATACTTGGATTTCAGAAAAATCTAAACTAATTTTGCTTTTAAAATAGAATGTTGATTTATAATAATAGTTCTCAAACACTATCTGAAATGCTTTTGATCTAGATTCATTTGTAAAACTGACTTAGATTGCCTGTGCGGTGCTTCTCCTACTTCCACTTGAGAGACTGACCCTCTGGGACACCAGGGAATGAGGAGAGAGGGGACACTCTCCCAAGTCCATATGGAAGGCTACAACTGAAAAGTGAAGGATCCCCAGGAAATGTTTATTTTTTCAAGAACAGTATTTTGGAGAGCCTAGGAGACGTCCTGACCCAACATGAAGGGAACAATCCAGGGCTGCAGGAAGCAAGTGTGGGTACAGCCTCCCCCTTCCCTGGCTGGCTGAGGGGCCAAGCCATTCCTGAGTTTTTGTTAGCAAGCCCAAGATATTGTATCAGACCAATGCCCTCACTTTAAAATCAAGGGGAACTGAAAAACTCAGATACTTTACTATTCCAAGAAAAATATTAATTCTTCATTCAAAACAGAAAAATGTAAGCCATTTTTTTGTTTTGAAATTAATTTCCAGCACAACTCAGCTTTTATTATTAGTTCTCATGTTGACTCATATTCTGATTGATTTGAAACTTTTGGAATAAGAAATGAGGAGTTCTTATAAAATAGAGTGGCTGTCGCCCAGTGGCTTCCCATGCTGACATGAAGCCTGTCTTTAAAAACCAAAAATGTGTTTCAGTAAAGATTTATGGTTGATTGGATGGTTAGCAAATATGTGGGGATTTTTAGACTTTCTTTGTCAAACTTTGAAATTATAATTTAAATAACTAGAAAATCCTCCAGGGTTTGTTACTACCATTACAACTTCCATCCATTAATACTCATGTTCAAAAAGGCTGCTGCTCGTGAGGACAGGTATTTGCAAACAGAGCAGTCTCCCTGGAGGTTCGTCTGGTTTCACTCCCAAGATTCCAGAGTCTACAGATGAATTACTTTCAATCTGCCACTCTGTAAAGATCTGACCTTTTTTATTTACAAAATAATGCTATGAAATACATATTTAATGGCTGGCATTCAGGGTAGTGTATATATTGTCTGTTCGTGACAAGATCTTATTCCTCTTTGCAAAATTGAGCTCAGATTCCTCTGACGGGACATTGTCAGAAAGAGTCATTGCCACATAAACAGGAATCTTGCTCTTCTGAAAATGGCCAAGTAGTGCTGTGGACTCCAGGTGGTCACTGTTGTTGTGGTTAAAGCACTTTCACTTTGTCAGTTACATGCTACAGGACCGTTGCAATTGTTTGGAAACAGCTTTTTCCTTGAAAGGCTTTGGAATTAAGAGTGGAGCAACCATCCAGGTAAATGTTTCACGATTATATGACCCAGTAATGCCCGGCTCACATGCTCTTTAGGGGAAATGCCTGTGTATGAAACTAGGCTCCAATTAAGTGAAAGGAGAGCCACAGGGAGACGGCTCACCTTCTACCTGGCTTCCACTGAAGAGGAATTGCTGTGCAGTGAGTGGCATTCCCTGGTGTTATCAAACAGGTTTACAGGCATTCAGATCTGAAGTGGACGAACATTCAGGGGACGGCCCCCTGCCTTCGGTCCTGACACAATGTAGAGAAGGCTCAAGGCTGAGCCATCATTTTGAAAAATTTAGCATTCAGAATGCCATACAAATTCACCCATAGCACCAAATGGCTAATGGGATGAAAGGTAGTTGGATCTCCTCTAGATATACCAGGTGTGCCCAGGTGTGTTAGCACCTGGGTTCAGCGCTAGCTCGAAATCGCAAGTAGCATGCATGGGACTGCTTTAAAATTTTTACAAACTTAACAGATAAATATCTCCATCTCTATATCCTCATACCTGTCCATTCACAGCCTTTAGGAAGTCACACATTTACTTTTACGTGCAGATTTTATTTCATTTCTGGAATTCCCATTTGGAATTGTCTTCAGAGATATGCTCAGAACCAGGGATCTCCCTTTGCAGACCACTCTCCCTGCTGATTCACTGCAGCACCCACTGAGCACCCCTGCTTCTCTGTCTCCATCACCAAGGACTTCCACGTGTTTATAAAAAACAAAAGAAACCCATCAAGAAACATCACTGCCTACCATCCTAGGAGGCTACCTCAGCAGGTCAGTGCCCAGCTGTGGTGGGCAGCATGGGCAGCATGGGCGCGGGGGAGGAGGGGTGCGGGGGAGGTGAAGGCTCCCAGCCGCTGAGAGGCCAGAACAGAACCCTTGCTCTTGCTCTGCAGGGTTTCCCAGCTCCATGGGCCCTGACCTCCCTGTCTTGACTGTCCAGCCTTGGGGTGAGGCTTGAGACTTTCTTGTCTTTTGTCCCCCAATCAGCCCTGGTCACCCCTCATTGCTAGTCCCTCCTGTGTGAGGGTGGCTGTCCCACCTGTGTGAGGGTGGCTGTCCCTCCTGTGAGAGGGTGGCTGTCCCTCCTGTGTGAGGGTGGCTGTCCCACCTGTGTGAGGGTGGCTGTCCCTCCTGTGTGAGGGTGGCTGTCCACTTTTGCTCGAGGGGAGCACGGCCAGTGCCTCCCTCAGTGGGGAGGCCACAGCTTGTGGGAGGTGACACCTGTGGCTGTGTGGGGGGCAGCCTTGCCCTCGGTGGGCACCGTCCCTCAGACAGCCTGGCCCCTGTGCTCACCTCTCTTAAACTCACACTCTGCTTCTAAGCCATGTTTCTGGCTTGTCCTTGCGGCCCGCAGGGCTGCGACAGGTGCCGTCTGCATTCCAAAGTCGCCAGCCCTGGGCCTCTGGGGTCACCTGGGACTCGCAGCTGTCCAGTGACCCCACAAGGGCCTGGGCCTGGCCCCTGATGGGCTCCAGTGGTGCCATGGGCCATGGCTCGGGGCTGACACTGGGAGTGCTACCGCTCTGTCCCCGGAGTCCGCCCTCAGCCCACCTCCCAAGTGCCCACAGAAGCATGGTCAGGGGCTCTCAAGTGACCCCTGCTCTAAGTTCAAGTCCCGGTGACGTGGCCTATGATCTGTGGTTCTCCTGGGCGACCAGAGCTCACGAGCCCCAGGTGCTGACAGTCAGCAGAGGCGCGGGCTCCTTTACCCTGTGCACCAGAATCAGCAATAGCCCGGTAGGCTGGGCAGAAGTCCCCACTGGCACCGACCTGGCCACACACAGGGTTTGGATGGAGACTGTCGTCTGAGCACGGACACCCCAGAGTGGTGAGAAGCCCCTGGGTCTGGACGCTTGGACCTGGCTGTGCTCACGGCAGAAGAGTGGGCTTGGGAGGAGCGCTGGCCGCTTCCCTCTGTGGTGGAGGGTGCCCAGGGCAGCAGGGCAGGATCTCTTGGAAGTCACCTGTCCTCCCTGCACCCACAGGACTGGGGCACTATCCCCAGGAACCATGATGCCCTCGTCTGTCTCACTCTGTGAATGAGCCGTCTGATTTTATCTCCAACACAATTACAGCGATGATTTTGACCTCTGAGGTCCTTCTCTGCAAGTTACCAGAGTGCGTGTGAGCTGCGTGAGGCGGAAGGAAGGATGAGAGCCACCTCTGCTGTGCGTGGAGACCCCAAACCCTCAGAGATACAAGGGACGAAGGGTGTTTCATTTACCTCACTTGGCCCTCAGCAGGGTTCTGTGAGATGCCGGAGGGGGGCCTGTGCAGGCCATGGGGCTGGGGAGGGGGGCCTGTGCAGGCTGTGGGGCTGGGGAGGGGGCGTGGGCAGGCCATGGAGCTGGGGAGAGGGGCGTGTGCAAGCTGTGGGGCTGGGGTGGAGCTAGGGAGGGGGCCTGCGCAGGCCTGGGGCTGGGGAGGGGGGCCTGTGCAGGCTGTGGGGCTGGGGAGGGGGCGTGCGCAGACTTTGGAGCCAGGGAGGGGGGGCGTGGGCAGGCCGTGGGGCTGGGGAGGGGGCTTACGCAGGCTGTGGGGCTGGGGAGGGGGCGTGCTCAGGCCGTGGGGTTGGGGTGGGGGCCTGCGCAGGCTGTGGAACTGCAGAGACGTGGAGGGCAGGTACTGTGAGTCCCAGGGAGAAGGCTACTGCAGGAGCAGAGCTCAGAGCCACACCCATGACCAAGGGATGCCCAGGCCCACCAGAAGCTGAAGAGGCAGGAAGGGCCTCTCCTGGGGCCTGTGAGGCAGCTGGCTATGCCCACAGGGTGGCCCCAGGACCATGAGAGAACAGTCTGGTCCAGGTTCCTGGTGGGCGCTCTGTTTCCATGGCCCAGGATGCCCATCCAGGCCCAACCAGTGTGCTCGAGGGCGGGTCATTCCAGGGGCTCAGCATGTGGTGGGCTTGCTGCTCCCTGCGCCGCCCTGGGTCATTCCCAGCTGGCTACTACACTGAGGCTCTCTGCCTCGTGTGTCACCAGAAGATGTATGTCTTGCTCTGTGGCTGTCCCTCCTCCTAGCTGTACACCACACAAACATTAATAAACCCGATCACACATCTTTAATTAAGTTCCCAACAAGGGGCTGGGGATGTGGCTCAAGCGGTAGCGCGCTCCCCTGGCCCGGGTTCGATCCTCAGCACCACTTACAAACAAAGATGTTGTGTCTGCCGAAAACTAAAAAATAAATATTAAAAAAAAAAAAGTTTCCAACAAAAATGTGGAATAGAGCAGAGAGGACGGAGAACCCCCGGCCCCATCCTCACGGCTCCCTGCTTACCCCTTGTCCTCATGAGTGAGTTATTTAATTGATGGCCTATAGGGATGGTTTAATTGGGCACAAATTTATCTAGTGGCACTATCATTCCCATTCTCAATCTTCCCTTTTGGAGATTTTGTAAAACTTAACCCAAAATTTCCCATAAGACTCCTTCAAGTCCATGTCTGCGACATCAACGGTCTCCCTCCATCTCTGTGCAAGAACGCCAGACAGAGAGGGGCCTCTGGTCCCTGCTGTGTACCTTGTGTGTGCTGGGTCTCTCCAGCTGCCAGGCGCTAAAGGCTCTGCCAGCCCTCGGCCTCCACCCTCTGCTCGGTGCCCAGCAGTGGTGTGGTCCAGCTACTCACCAACCTGCAAGGGCGCTCAGTGGGCTGGAACCCTCTCCAGGGAACACCGCGGCTCCTGCCCACCCAGGCTCTGGCCTCCGGCCTTGGGGTCACACACACCTGCGTACGACGCCAGCCTTCGGGGAAGGGCCGGGGAAGGGCCAGGGAAGGGAGGGACTCTATATGCCGGGTGGGTGGCCACAGGCCAGTCGGGCATTCCCCCCTTCCTCACCCTGGTGGGTCCTGAGACGACGGACAGACAGGCGGGCACCTAGTTCCCATGGCTGCTTCACAGGCCACGTGTGACGTGTGACGCTGCAGAGCCTGCTTCCTGGCCACTGAGCTGGGAGGTGGCCCTCTGTTAAACTGCTATCTTCTGACAGATTCCTGGCCTCACGGGGCAGCTGGGCAGTCCCTCCTCCCCCAGGAACTCAGTCTGGCGAGCTAGGGAGCCCTGCCCCTGTGGGAGGCTTAAGATACAGAGGTCAGCTTGGGGTTTGGAAACCGCGACACCGCGACACCCTAGACTTCAAGCACAGCATTCCCACCTCCTCAGTAAATCCCGCCAACAAGCCTGGCCTGCAGTGAGGGCAGCTGCAGCACAGAGTGTGACCCCGGAGCCCCCAGAGGTCATCTGCCCAGCACCTGGTCTGGGGCACTCCATCCTGAGCCTGCAAGTCGGGAGCCATACCTGGGGGAAGCTGAGGGTGGAGGCAGGAGGGACTGGGAGGGACAGGGGCCAGGGAGGCCCGTGGGCTGCCCGGGGAGTGTCCCGAGAGCCCTCCCAGTTGACAGGCAAGGACACTGGGTGCTGGCCTCTCAGAGGCTCTCAGGGTGCCAGCCCCTCCTTGCTGGTTGTCGCTGGGTGCTGCAACTGCCACTCTGACCTTAGCTGGGGCCCCGCTGGGTGAGGCCGTGACAGCTCACTCCTCCACACCTCTCCAGGTGGCTGGGCAGCCACCCTGCATGGTGACAGTGACCCTGGGCAGGACTGCAGGAGGAGGCGCCCAGGCAGCAGGGGGCCTGCACGCACATCTGGGACCCTGCCGTCCAGCGACTCCGCGGCAACAGGCAGAAGCAGCCTCCGAGACCAAGCGCGCCAGAGGAGCAAGCCCAGGGAAAGGCAGGGCCACACCCCGGGCCCGAGGCCCCAGGGGCCTGGCAAGGGCTGGTCCTCCTTGCCTCGCCAGAGGGTTGGGCTGAAGGTTCTGATCAACTGAAATGTTTTTTTTTTTTTTTTTTTTGCACAATCCTATCTGAGATTCTCACAGTCCCCCAAACTAAGGATGGAGCCCAAACCTCGAGGAGCCATGGGAGCCCGGGTAGGAGCCAAGCTGTCCCTTTGGGTAGAACCGCAGGCTGGGCAGGGCAGCAGAGCCCTGCTGGGGGACGGACGCCTCCAGCCACCTGTGCTGTGCCTGAGCACCTCCACTGCTCCAGGGACTGGGGACACAGGACACAGACCCGAGGACCGTCACTCACAGTGTCACACACGAGAGGGAGGAAAAGAGAATCTACACACAGCTTTGAAGAGTTGGTCAGCAATGAGCAAATGTCCCTCAGTCCTGAGCGCCAGGCACGGAGGCCAGGGCCCCACAGGGAGGAGTGGACTGACCACAGCCCCCTGAGCACAGTGCAGGCCTGTGTTGGCACTTGAAGACGTCACCTCGGGGGTGTCCCTGCTCCCTGCCAGCAGGTCCCGATGGCACCTTGCTGGGGCGCCTGGCTCAGACCAGCTGATGGACGCCAGGTGGGGCGTTGGTGAAGTCTGAGGGTCTCGAGGCCCAGGGTGAAGCACTGCCCTGCCTGGCAGGCGCTCAGGGACCTGCCCAGGGAGGCTCTGCGTACTGCTGGGAGGTCTGTGCTCTGGTCAGTTCCCACAGGCCAGCTGTGTTCAGCTTTGGGAAAGCCGTGGAGCTGGGGAGGGGCCAGCCCCTTTCTTCTGTAGCACTGCCGCTCCCGTGGTGGCCTGGGGGCCTGGTGGTGACCCTGCCCGCTGCCCGCTGCCCACTTCTCCCTCTCCTGACTGCCCACCAACAGCCTCCAACTGTGAGGCCCGGAGCTCCTCTGAGCCAAGGCGGCTGGACCCTGATCCTCTAGGTGTTAATGCGGGTGGTCAGGGCTCTGCATGCCCTCTCGCTGACATCCCTGTGCTGGAGGTGACGGCCTGGCTGTCCCCTGAGGCTGTCCTCACCTCTGTGAGGGGCTGCTGTGCTTCAGTCTTCGTGGCCGCTTCGCCCAGGGGACGCCTGTTTTCCACCTGTTGTCAATCAGCCTTCTGTGGAGGGAGGGCCACAGAGGAGAGGTGCCTGCAGTGACTGTGGCCGGAGGTCCCCTGCAGGAAGGGTCTGAGGGCGCCACCAAGGCCTCAGGAGCGTCCGCGAGTTCCGCAGATACGCGCCTGCAGGAGGGCCTGCTTCTAAAGCAGTTTGTTTTCTTTGCTTTCATGGCACCTAAATAAAACGAAGGACGAATGAGCACCACCTCCAGGAGCGGGCTCCAGGATGGGCAGCAGGAGCCATCAGGAAGGGCCAGCCGAGGACACCCCGTGCCCCTCCACCACTCCTCGGGGTGCGACTGGGGATGTGGTTCCCTTCCCAAGGTGAATCCCCACAGGTCCCTAACGTTCAAATCTCTCTGAGGAGGTCAGACACTCTGGCCACCTTTCCCCCGCTGGCCCGCTGGCTCCAGTGGGCCATCACAGTACCCACAGCCAGGAGGCCATCACAGTCCCCTGGCCCCCAAGTCCACAGGCACACTCAGGCGGCTCCCTCTGCAGTGGGCTTAGCCCCCGCCGTGGCGCGCGGCTGTGGGCCCTTGTCCTGCTCCAGACTCCCCGGGGGTTTCAGGGGGCTGGGCCTGGCTCCCTGGCCCTGATGGTCCCAGGGGTTCCGAGGAGGTCCCCAGGAACGTGTGCCTCTCCTCTGGCTGGCTGTCCACCACCCCCGGCTCCATTCTGCAGCCCCAAACCAAGCCTCCGCATTCTGCCTGATGAGTTCTCACCTGCGTAGGAAGCGCCCTGGAGTGGGTGGTGTTCACCCCAGGTGGCCCCCTGCTGTCGGCCCAGGTGGCCACAGAGCCTTGGCGCTTTCCTGCTCCACCCCTGGCGTGCTCCAAGGGCCCCTGACTTGAAGCTCTCAGGCCAGGTGGGCAGGTGTCCTGCAGCTTCTGGCCTCCCAGCCCCAGGAGGAACAGCGATGGCTTCTCCAGGGGCCTGCACCCCCATCCCCACCTGGGAGCACAAAGATGCCCCTGCCTGGGTAGACTGGCCTGTCCCTGGGGGGATGGGGGACCTCCCACCTGCTGTCAGCCACCTGGCAGGCAGAGGGAACCCCTCCTAGCAGCTGGGGAGGCAGCAGGAGTGAGAGCTCCAGGGGAGAAGGTGCAGGCCCTCAGGGCTACCCAGGAGGAGCGGGCTGAGGCCAGCAGGGAGGGAGGACCTCCAACTCCCGTTTCCCCGGGCCCCTTTCCACATTTATCCTGGAGGGCCCCACTGTTCCCCTGGCTCCTCGAAGCCTCCTGACTTCAGAGCTTAACTGGACCAAGAAGGGCACAAGCTGGCTGGTCACTTCATTAGTGTCTGACCACCCACATTTGTTGGGTCTTTGTGACCATGACTGAGGGCCACAAGGATCCATAAGACATGGTGCCTATCAATGAGGACATCACCACGAGGCAGACATCATTGACACAGGGGACGCCACGGAACTGGAGCCGTGATGGTGCTACAGAAGATAGACCAGCTCCTTGGGAACTTAGAAGACAGAGACCATTTGGGTGGGGAGGGCCAGATGTCCGTGGGCGGGAAGTTTCCTACTGCCATACAGCACCACGGGGCTATTCCCACGTGGTGTCCAGTCAATGGGCCCGACGAAGTCGAGTGCCCAAGGCACGTTTCAGAACTGACCACCTCAGGTCCGGGGAGGCTGGGCTTGGGGTACAGAGCACCTGGGGCTCCCTTCCTGCCCTCTCTGCCTCCCACCAGAGGACCCTCGGCAGTGGGCTGCACTTGCCCAGGAGACAGAACCCAAGCCCCTAGCACCCCAGATGCAACCTGGGTGTGCTTGTCCCTCTGCGGCAGGGTGGGCCGTGGCCTGAGGGGGCTGGTGTCCTGTAGGGAGACTGAACACACACAGGTCTGTCAGGGCCCCAGGCTCCCAGAGGCTGCCTGGACCTTCCAGCAGCCGGCGGGGCCGGAAGGGTCCCACACACCGTCGGCCCTTAGCTCAGAATCTGAGCTGTGAGATGCAGACGCTCTGCGGCTGCAAGCTCCCCAGCTGGGAGAGCGACCGTCCAGGACACCCCTGCGGGCACGTGGGGCGGTATCTGAGGTGGCCTGCAGCCCACAGCAACGCGACCCTCTGATGGCAGAGCGGGTGATCCTGAGGAAGCGACTCCAGGTGATGGAATTCAAGCCTACAACACGAGTCAAGGAGCTCCCTGTTTGGAAGAGGCCACAGAAGAAACAAGGTGGAAAAGAAGTGCCACAGAGCAAGGACAGTCCTGCTGGCACCTCTGCTCCGACAGCTGGGCCCTGGACGCAGACCTCGTGTCTCCAGCAGACATAACTTGGGAGGACCTCTGCTTAAAGGGTGCCGGCCCACCCCCTTGCCCAGGCCCCCAGCCTGCAGCTGTGTGGCCCCAGGTCCCCTGACACAGTGTCACGCGGGCTCACGAGCAGCGGCCCTCCCACAGCCATGGCATAGACACAGGAGCTGGGGAGTGGGCAGGACTAGTTCTGGGTGCAGGGGGCTAACAGGACAGGCACGGCCCTGACTCCAGCCAGGACGGTAGCTAGCATTTCAAGCCTGCTTCAGCTTCTTGCCATAGAGCGTGGACAGACGTTAGTGGGGCTTGCCAAATCCCCTGTGGTTCTCCTGGAGGGGATACCGTGGCCCCAGTGCTGGCCTGGTTCCTCAGTGAACACTGGAGCCCAGGCAGAGGTGACTTGTTCTCTGGCTTGACGAGGAACAAGAATGCAAATCCCACTTCTGGTCTGCTCTTTTTGCAGCAGCAGCCCTGCCCAACCAGGACAGCTCTGTCCACACACTGGGCTCCAGCTGTGACGATGGGGCTGCTTGTTACTGCAGCACTGCTGTGCACCAGACAGACAGATAGGAAGATGTTCCCCAGCCCCAATAATGGATGAACCTTCTGACTATGCCCCCACATGCAGGCCAGAGCCCCCAGCTGCAGAGCACCTGCCTCTGGAAGGTACAGTACACCTGGCTTCATGTGCCATCTTCTGATTGTTCTGTTTGTGACCATCCACCTCAGACCCCCCCTCCAGCACCAAGGGCCCTACACACACTCAGGTGGAAGCATGAGAGGTGAGCCTGGGGCCACTGTGTGCCCCCAGGCTGTGTATCCCTGGCGGTACAGCGGGGCGCTGAGGAAGGCAGCGGGGTCTGAGACCCCTGGAGCCTCTCTGTGCAGGGCCGGTGTGCTTCCCACAGAGCGTGCTGCGCAGGATGCAGAGCCGGTGAGCCCTTGGGCGTGCCGCTCACATGCTCCCCTGGTGAGACAGTCCTCCCATGACCTGCAGCCATTGCCTCTCGCAGGACGGGGCAAGGTGGGTGGGTGGGGCTGGGCAGGCCCAGGGGTCCACAGTCCCCCCATCTGTTCTCCACTTGGGGCCTGTGGGGCCCACTCTTCTTGGGCAGAGCATTACCAGCCCTCATCCCACACACGTTGAAGACACCGGGAAGGGCCCTGTGGGGAGGCAGGGACAGCAGAGCCCAGGCAGCATCGTCGCTCTGCAGGGTGGGACCCTGCGCCCACGGCCTCCACAGGTGCCTCTGCTTACGCTGTGCCGGTGCCCTCCTCCCTCACCTACGTTTTCGGGTAGAAAGCTCCTCTAGGGTAGCAGGAATGGTGAACAGTGTTTACTATTCAACAGAAACCACAGAAGGTGGAACGGAACTGTCCTCCCGTGTTCAGGATGAGAGGGGTCTGGCCTCGGGCCCTCCTTGGCCTGGAGCCCCTGACCTCGCAAGCACAGTGTTTCCAACAGGGACGAGCTGAGGTCACCCCACTCTGAGAAAAGGCTGCTCACTTGGGAAGGCAGGGGCTCTGGGGGCTGGGCAGCGGGGAAGAGCCCTGAGAAGATGAAGCCCATGCAGCTCACGACCCTGGCCTGGCTCAGGAACACCCATCGTGCAGAGGACTGGCAGGCACACGGGAGCCGGCGGGCACTGTGAGAAGGAGGAAAAGCACGCCAGGAGGACAGTGTTGGCCACCGCCAGCCAGCAGTGCTCGCTAAAGACATGAGTTCCACGGGATGTGGCCTGTGGCAGAGCGCCTGCCTGGCTTGCGTGCTTGAGGCCTGGGCTCAACCCCAGCACCCCAAAAGTAAAACTAAATAGGTAGAGGAGTGGTGTGGCAATGGGGCTGCTTGTCACTGCAGCACTACTGTTCCCTGTGCACGCTGTGGGGGGCTCCTCCAGCCACGTGCTGTGGCTTCTCTCCATGTCACTAAGCCGGTGGAACACCCTGGCTGTCCTTCCCAGGCCTGCCTCCTGTTGGTCCTGGGTATCTCCACCTGTGACCCTGTGGATGTGGGGTGCCACCCTGCCCTCGTCCATGTCTGCCGGGAGCCTCCTCAGGCTCCTCAGTGTGCCCAGCTGCTCACTGCGCTGGCTGGGGGTCAGCTTCTGCACCCCTCAGCTTGGGGGAGGATGCAGGCAGAGCTGGGGTGAGTCTCAAGGGATAGCCAGAGTGGAGAACAGCCTCCAGGGGTCTCTGGATGGGCTCCGGCCCACCTGTGAGGGACAGCGGGTTAGACCAGGTCCTGGAGCCCAGAGGTCGGCAGGGCAGAGATTTCTGAGTGATCTAGCCAGCACTCCCTGAGGACCAGCTCTGTGCTTGGCCCCATGCCAGGTGCCCAGGAGTGCAAAAACATGTGCGGCTTGGGCCTTGCCCTGTGGGAGCTGGCCTTTTGGAAATGTCTTCTGTCCTGGTAGCACAGAGCCTCGCCCGTCCTGTGCCCCAAGGCTCCAGGTGCAGGATGCACAGGGCCCCACAGGATCCGCTTTGCTCTGTCCCACTTGGCCTTTCTGAGCTTGGAGACTCCCTGCCCACAGGAAGGTCCTGAGTCTTCACTGAGGTGCGCGCAGTGGGCCAGGTGCAGAGTGGGTGGGGTGTGGGCAGTGGCACTCGGGGGAGGCGCCCAGGGCAGCCCTGCTGAGCCAGGGAGCAAGAGGAGCCAGGCCTGGAGGTGAGGAATGACTCCTGCTGTGACCCCCAGGATGGGCAGAGCCAGGGCTGGACTGTGCTTCTGGAAGGAGGGTGGGCTGGGGAGGGCGGAGCAAGGACACAGAGAGGCAGAGGTGCAGCCAGGACGCAGCCCTCTGGTTCTTGGGGAAGCAGCAGTGGAGAGGTACAGACTGTGGTGTGGGCAGGCCCGGCACCTGCTGATGGGTTTGTCTTTGAAAGAGGCCAGGGACAGGGCCAAAGTCAGAGGGCAGCAGAGGGGCGGGGCTGTGCCAGTGAGCATCAATGGAGGTGGCCCCACTGGGTGTGGCCTACAGTAGGTGGGTCGGTGTGCTGTCACCAAGGACAAGGACAGGAGCTGCCAGTCACCAGCACAGACTGCCCCCACCTGGGCCTGGGCACTGTCACCCTGAGAGTGTGGGGTTGAGTCCCCACAGGTGCACATTGTCACTGGTGCAGATGGTTTTCTGGTTGTTTTTAACCAGGGAAGATTTGTTGGAAGACAGAAATGAATCACTCAGTGTGCAGAACTCCCCTCCCAAAGGGGTCACGTGGCCAAGCAGAGCGCCTCCAGGGTCGGCAGAGTGCTCCCGGCGATGGCCGGAGAGGGCTGGCCTGGGTCCATGGACTCACTACAGTGCTGGCCCAACCGGCCCTGGACCCTCCTCAGGCAGCCGTCCCCCTGCCCACTCCCCGCCCAGCCAGCTGACCCCAACCCGTCTCTCGCCACTCCTGAAATGCCTCCTCCACGTTCCCTCCCGGCCACAGCCCCTGCCACCCCACAGCCCCTGGGCCTCTGCCAATCCTGGGAGGCCACGCTGCCCGGAGGTGGGCCCCAGGAGGGCTCTGTACTCCACCGCTCAACCACAGGTGGGCATTCTCAGCCATGGAAGAGCTGGCCAAAGACAGGGATGAAGGACAGGGACGCCCGCTGGGGCAGTGGGCTGGCGGTCAGGACTGTCCAGTGAGTCCCTTCCTCCGGCCAGCACCTCCCGCTCTTAGAGTGGCGCTGGGAACCCAGTCAGTGTGTGGCCTGCATGCCTCGGGTGCCCGGCCTGCAGGCAACTGCTCCAGCCTGCAGCCCTTCGCTCCAGTGAAATGGAAATTACGACAAAAAGGGTTTTCCTTGATTGAAAGGTAAGAGTACTTACTAAGCACCAGGGAGGTCACTGAGCATCTTCTGCCCATTACTGGAGACCTGGCACCTGGCACCTGATTAGATTTTCATTTCCATTATAATAAATATTCAGTTCCCAAACTAAACATGATACATTAGTTTTGAGTTTACTTTTCATGAATCATGCTTTTTCTTACATAATCTATAGTAAATTAAAAAGCATGCATCATCTACTAAACCAAACAAAGTCAATATTTGGCTTTATATATTACTGATATTTTAAAGATCACATTAAATGAATTTCCTGAATTTATAAGTGTACTAATCTAAAATAAAACTCCCTTTTATTAAAAAAATAACCTGTTTTTATCCACATACAACACAAAAATGAACTGAGTTTTAAAACACTATTGGGGAAATGGGAGTCTCTTCAACAAGTGGAGCAGGAGACCTGGCCCTCCACGGACCCCGCACACCCGGACGGGCCTGGGCGGGTCGGGAGCAGGTGTGTGAGACGAGACAGGGACTTGACAAGGGTGGGGTCTCACCAGGCTGGACAGGCAGTGGCTTCCTGGGTGTGAACTAAGAGCACAGGCCAGAGAGAAAAATAAATTTGGTTTCATCAAAATAAAACTTTTGTGTCCTGAAAGACAGAGAGGGAAAGGCAGCCCAGGAGCACAGTGGCACCCGTCCAGCAGGGGCCCGTGACTCCAGCCCATCTCTCCAAAAAAGGGGCACGTGTGTCAATAAGGATGTCAACATCACTGTCGCCAAGGAAATCCAAGTGAGGACCACCTCGGAACGTCACCCGTCTCCTCAGGGAGAGGAGCCTGTGGACAGGGAGCGCTGTGACGCGGGACAGCGTGTGGCCCCCAGCCAGCCTGGCAGGGTCACATGGGCCCAAAGAATGGAAAGTGGACCCCAAAATGTCTGCACAGGCAGCCCACAGTGGCACCAGGTCCTGCCACAGCTCGTGGCTGCCCAGAACCCCGCCCACCCCCAGGAGGAAGATGTGGAAGGACATCCTGATGCCTGACACACACAGTGGACACGGGGGACACTGTACTCAGTCACATAAGCCAGTCACCAAAGGACAAATATCACAGGATTCCACTTCAGGAAGGACCCAGAGTGGCCGAGTCCACAGAGACAAAGCAGAGTGGTGGTGCCGGCTGGCGGGGCATGGGAAGCCGTGTCTCCTGGACGGGCTTCGGTGGGCAGGCGAGAGGGTGGCAGAGGGCAGGGGCGACGACGGGCTCAATGCTGCTGGACTGTGCTTCACCGCGGCTAAGCCGTAACCTGGGAAGTGAGGCCTGCTACAGTTGAACAGGGAGGCCGAGGGGCTTGGTTGGCTCGCACATTACTGAGAGAAGGGCTTGAAGGCCTCTAGACACACGAGAGTGGGCAGTGCTGTCCTGGGGACAGCGTCAGGCCTGGAGGACAGGCCCTGTGCCACCTGGCCTCTGCTGCAGGCCAGCCCTGCTCTCCTGCAAAGCCAGGGGTCTGCGCTGTGTCTCCTGCACCTGGTGCTCCCAGCAGGTCTCTGCCTCTGCTCAGCCCAACTCTGTCCTTTCTGCTTTGGGGACTCTGAGGCCCCAGGCTCCCCTGTGGCCCTGGTGGTACTCTGACCTGTGTGTCTATACCCACAGCCTCACATGCACTCCCAGCGGGTGCTCAGCAAGTGTCCTGCCATGCCCAGCAGGCGGCTGGAACCCAGGGGCTGGAGGTCTGCCATGCAAGGCCTGGGGAGGGCAGACAGAGCCCACCTACCTGTGTGACCAGCAGCCACCTAGTGCAGACCCTGGGACAGGCCTCCAGGACAGTGGCTCCCCTGGCCCTGCACCTTGAACAACAGGGCTGCTGATGCAGGCTCCTGGGCCCCAGGGAGGGGAGCCAGGCCCACTGTGGAGGAGACCAGCAGAGCAGCTTCTGCAGGGAGGACGTCAGCCTCTGGGTGGCGCTCCTGCACCCACATCCCATACTGCCTTCTGTTCCAGAGACCAAACAGCTTTAAAGTTCAAGGCTCATTCAAATTGGATTTTAGAAACAAAAGTCTTAAATATTTGTACCCAACTAAGGGATTACACTCTTATCTTATCCTCAGAAAAGGCTTTGAAGAGGTGGGAAGAAAGGTAGCTCAAATTTTAAACTGGGTCCTCAAAACTTGCTAGTCTGTGTCTTTCCCAGGCTGGCTGCCTTTATCAAAAGGTACAGAGCCTTAGACTCTTGAGACAGGGATTTGCATACATTTCTTTCACCTGCTTCCTCCCGGAGTTAATGAAACTGGAACAAAAGGGTGGAATCCCAGCCCAGAGGCGCCCAGAGCAGCCCTGCCCGGGTCCCTGAGCTCAGCATGCAGGGCCCCTGGAGCTGGGTCTGCTGGGGCGGGAGCCAGAGCCTCACCCGGGCCACACAAAGGCCGTTGCCCCAGCACAGCCATGGAATTCTGGGTCGTTACCGCGCCTTTTGAATCCAGGCAATGACACGGGGAACAAGAGCAAACGGGCAGAAAGACAGAAGAGGAAGAGTCAATAATTACCTTTTTTGGACAGAAGCTGCGTTGAAGACAATCGAGTACTCTCACGTTACCCATCATCCCTCTTTGGATCTTGGAAATTCAAAGAAAGAAGAAACGCAAAACACGATAGCCTTGACTGTCCTGAGGAGGGGCTGCCCGGCCTGCCCCCTGCCTGCCCGCAGGTCCTCCTGTTTCCCGGGAAAGCCTCCTCTTTGAGGAAAGGTTTCTCCTACTGAAGCTTGTGAGAAGACAGCTGCAGCCTTAGCGGGCCTTTACATTGGTACAATGTCCCCAGGACAGGAGAGTGCCCCATGGCCTGCCTGGAGCCCCAGCCAGGAGAGCAGGCCTCACCACCAGCACCTTGGCAGGAAGAACCTGGTGCTCTGAGGCCAGAAAGAGGTGGTGACTTCTCTTAGGGACTTGGGGGAGATGGGGGCATGATGGGGGCATGAGGGGGTGAGCACTCCGAGGCACTGCGTGGCTTATAAGGACTTTAGGCAGGTATGGGTGGGTCTTCATGGTGGAGGGTGGAGGGCAAGCGCCATCTGGATGGCAGTGGTCCCACGGAGGAGTGGGGGCAGCAGCCAGCTTGGAGGAGGAGAGGTCAGTGCCATGGGTTTGAGTCGACTTGATGGGGCTGTGAGATGGCTGGATGAAACCCTGTCTGGATGTGTTTGGGAGGGTGTTTCTGGATGAGATTGGCATTTGATCACTACACTGATCAGGCCTGCCTCCCCAGCGTAGGGCCTCATCACATCTGCTCAGGGCCTGGACACAGGAAGGGCTGAGCATTGGAGAGCCACTCTGCCTGGCTTCTGAGCAGGGCACTTCACTCATCTGCCCCCCAGTGGGGTGCAGCTCCCATGGCAGACTGTCTTTGGGATGCTCAGCTGCCACAGACCCTAGAGCAGGTCCTTATTCCTCTATCCCCCCGTCTATTATATCTATCTATCTATCTATCTATCTATCTATCTATCTATCTATCATCTATTTTTCATCTACCTTTCCATCTATCCATCCATTCATCCACCCACCCATCTATCCATTCATCCCTCTATCCACCCACCCATCCATCCACCCATCCACCCACCTATCCATCCACCCACCCATTCATCCATCCAACCATCCACCCACCCATCCATCCACCCATCCATCCATCCATCTACCCATCTACCCATCCACCCACAATCCATTCACTCACCCATCTATCCATTCATCCATCCATCCACTAATCTATCCATCCATCCATCCATCCACCCATTCATCCACCCTAGCTTCCCTAGGCCACTCAGCCTGTGGGTGCTCTTTGCACCTGGGATGGGGCAGTGCCATTGCAGCCAGAGAGTGAACCCCAGAAGTTCACCTTGCATCCCAACTGTGTCCAGTTTTAAAGTCCATCTTATAAGCCAAACAGAGCGATTCTCTGACCGTCCTTTCCCCTTCAGGGAGATGGGGTGGGGAGTTCAGACCGACACCTGCGGCTAGGGGAGCGTCCTCCTCCCACTGCTGCACCCAGGACCAGGCCGCTAAGAGCACTTGCCCTCTCTCAAACTGTGCGAGGCCACCACACGGGACCTGCCTGCATGAGCGACACAGAGCGTGACCAGGAGGTAAAGGGCCTTTGTGGAAGCATGTGCAGGGCTCTTTCTTTTTAAATAAAGAGTAAATTTTAATGGGTGAAAACAAATTCAGAATAAAGTAGCATTTGAATAAATGCTGTCTGCAGGTTCCTGGGTGTTACTAACGGGCCCCCCATGGTCTCGGACTCTCTACGAGCTTCCTTCTCTGAGCCACATCTCCAATCCTTGCCAAGGTTCTGATGGGTTTCCTTGAATATCCTGAAAAATATTTTTTTTTGATACTGTTTCCAGAAACACCTGAAATGGTTTAAAACTACTTCAATTAGGTTTACTCCAGGAACACACCAAATAAAAGCCAGTGTTTCCCAAGCCTGGAAGTCCATGGGAATCGCGGAGGGCATTTGTGAGGCGGGACTTCAGTCTCACGGTCTGACTCAGATCATTCAGGGCGGGATGCACCCTCTGTTCATCTCAGGCAGCGGGAAATGGGGGCGGGCTCAGGCTCCACGGGCTGGAGGACCCTCAGTGTCCATCTGCAGCCACCAATGTGCACTCAGATGGCACCACGGCGGGGCTCTGTGGAGACCTGCAGACCGGCAGGTAGTTCCAGGCACTCACGCTCAGCTGGCCCAGGGAGAGAGCGAGCCGAGGTGGGCTCTGGGGCAGGTCACCTCAGGTCCTGCTTCGGGGAGAGAATGGCACCACACGTGGCTCCTCACCTCTAGCCTTGGCCGAGGGTCTCGTCCTCCCCCACCCACCCACCACACCCCAGGTGCGCTGTCCGGGGGTCCTGTCCACAACCCACCTAGGTCCTGTTCCCACGGTCCGCACTTCCCAGCCCTTCCCCCACACGTGCACAACTCTGGGCTGTGCGAAAACCAGACGCCACACACACTCCACGGCACACTTCCCTGAGCTCATGAGCTACCTGCAGACAGAGCCCAAAGTCAGACGTGGCCCTGCTGGGTAACGCGCCACGCATGACTAAGGGGTGCTAGAGCCTAGTGTCCCCATCTACAGAGGATATGGAGGGGCCCCTCTGCAGGGGATATGGAGGGTCCCCATCTGCAGGGGACATGGAGGGCCCCCATCTGCAGGGGATATAGATGGCCCTCATCTGCAGGGGATACAGAGCTCCCCATCTGTAGGGATACGGAGGGACCCATCTGCAGGGGAACATGGAGGGGTCCCCATCTGCAGGGGATGTGGAGGGGCCCCCTTTACTTTCAGAGAACATGCTCCACATCCATAGTGGGTGAAGCCACAGGTAGCAACCCACCTATTCATGCTATGTTCATATAAGGTTTTTTAATTCATAAAAGTTAGTTTATAAATTAGACACAGTAAGAGAGTCATAGCAGTAACTAATAAACTGGAACAGTGATAGAATATAGTGTCATAAAAGTCACTTGACACATGAATCACTTATTTCTGGAATTGTCCATGTCATATCTCTGGGCCTGGGTGGATGGTGACTAAGACCTCAGAGTGTGACCCCTGGTGAGGGGCACTGTGCTGGTAGTCACTGGGCTAGAGGCCCACACCTGCTCCCTCTGGCAACGCTGACTCTGGGAAGGACTTGTGTCCTGTTGATTGGGCCCATCTTGTGTCCTGTTGATTGGACGTGAGGTCCGGCAGGCCCGGCTGGTCAGGTCGCTTTTCAAAGCCACCTCTCTGTTCTCACTCCACCTGTCGGGTTCTGAGACAAGGGGCACCATGTCCTGCGCTTGCTGTGGGCTGTGCTGGGTGCTCTGTGCCTCCGTCTGCCAGGAGGCTACAGGGCCTCTGCTGGTGCCCACTGGCCTGGAGGACCAGGTCCTCTTCGTGCCTGCGGTGGACCCCGCCCTCCGCCGTCTTGGTCAGCAGCGTGCCCACAACCTGCCTCCTGGCCTCCAGCTCCCTGCACTCCCAGAAGGTTTCCAGGCTGCCCCGGACGCTCCCTCTTCAGGTTGGTGTGAACTAACCCAGGGACAGGACTGTCCTCCCTGACACCATCTTCTGTGAGGAGGTCTGGTGGAACCCTTGCAGTCCTGTCTTGGTGGCCTCACCTCAAGCCTCTCATCCTACTGCCCGAGGCCCCAGGGGTCGCCAGTCGCCTTAGGGCACCATGCTAACTTCTGATCACCACGGCACCCGGCTCACCTCTGCTCACCCCCAGCCAGCCCTGTCCAGCGGGCAGGTTACTTCTCAGCATTCCAGACCTGACCCTGGGTCACCTCCTCTGCCATGCACACCCAGAGCCTCCCAGGAGCCTCAGACAAAGCTCTCCCCCACAGGGTGGGGTCGCACAGCTGCTGGAGCAGCATCCAGCGGTGGCAGCTACTGGGTGAAGTTCATTGGTACCAGGGAGGACTGAGCTAGTGAGCTCTCCTTTGGGACAGGGACTGCCTCCCCACTTCTGTGCCTCCAATATGCACCAACCACAGCGGGGAGGCATGCAGTGAATACCCTGCCAAGTTCTTTCCACAGAAACAATGTGCTTTTTTGTTTTTTTGGTACTGGGGATTGAACCCAGGGACACTCAAACACTGAACCACATCCCCAGTCCCATTTTGTATTTTATTTGGAGACAGGGTCTCACTGAGTTGCTTAGTGCCTTGCGTTTGCTGAGCTGACTTTGAACTCTTGATCCTCCTGCCTCAGCCTCCTGAGCCGCTGGGATTACAAGCGTGCGCCACCGCGCCCAGCAACAATTTGCTTTTTCAAAAACAGATTCATCCGCAACATTAGCAGTAAGAATACCCTCCTAATTGTGGTGCGTCCATCAGCCTTCTGTTCTGGGATGAGATTTCTGAGAACAGCAGTCTCGAGAAGGAAACTAACTAGGCTCCTGGTTTCAGAGGTGCACTGTGGCCGACTCCACTGCTCGGAGGTGAGGTCGGACATGCTGGTGGAGGAGTGATGGACGAAAGCAGCTCAGGACATGGCCGCCAGGATGCAGAGAGAACAGAGGGGGCCAGGGACAAGAGTACCTTCAAGGACACGCCCCAGCACCCCACTTGCTCCAAGGCCCCGTCTCCTAGTCTCCACCCCCAGCCCATGAGGCTATTGGTCCATCAATGGGCTGACCCTCTACAAGGTCAGAGCCCTCATGGCCTGTCCCTTCCTAAAGCCGCACCTCTGGCCGTTGCTGCACTGGGGACCAGCCTTCCATACCCACGTCCTGGGGATATGCCAGAGCCACCATCACAGGCAGTGAACCCTCTCTAGAGAGGAAGGCACACCTGCAAGGCCTTTGCTCCCAGAGATGGACAGATATTTCCACAACGTCCTGGAGACTCAGTGGTGACTCAGCCAAGGGAGGATGAGTACTGCTCTCCCATCTGAGCCGTGCTCCCGTCCTCTGAGATGTCCAAGGGCTACACTGACACCTGGAGCAGAGCCCTCTGTCCTGGGCTTCTGGAGCCACCTGTGCCCAGCGAGGGGAGCCTGGGGTGGCCGGCCAGCGGGTCAGAGGGGAGCAGTACCAGGCCTGGCGTCGGCTCTGGAGCCCGCCGAACTGGGCTCAGGAGACTCACGTGGAGGCTGTTAGACGGTCGCCATCTGCTGCCCCACGGAGGGGGGAGCGGCAGCGGGAGGCCACGGTACCTCGGGGCCACGAGTGCTGCATCTGGCGCCTGAGAGCATGGGGCGTGGTGGAGTGTGCACAGTGCCTGGACACAGCTGTGGCCCCTGGTGACAGAGACCCTGCAGCCGGCTGCCGGGCTCACGTGCCTGTGTCACCTGCAAAGACTCAGCGAGGTCCTGGCTGTCCTTCCTGATGGCCCTCTAGGGCTCAGCCTAGACTGGATGCCTTGGCCAAAGAGACGGGTCCAGCCCCGAAAAGCCATGACCTTGGTTGTACTGGACGAAGCAGATGAGTCACATTGGTAAAACAGCACTTCGCTGTGCCCATGGACACAGCAGGGGCTCAGGTCAGCACCCTGACCAGTTGGTGTCCAGGCCCTGGCAGTGCCACTGGTCCAGCGACGGACACCTTATTTTTCTCACCCTGAGCTGATGGCAGGAGCCCAGGGTCTGGGGTACAGATGGACAGGCCTTGAAGAATAGGCTCTGACTGCCCCGCGATGACCACTGGTTTGCTCAGAACTCCGTAGTTTTGACTAAAAGAGATGGAAGTCTATTTTTTAAAATGTGAGGGGACCGAGTGGCCTCCGCCCCTGGGCGGATTCTGACGCCTGGCGGGGCCTGTTCAGCTCCAACCCTGGTGCTTCCTCACAGAGACGGGCCAGGATGATGATGGTTCCCTGGCCTCTGTTCACTCCAAAGCAACTGCCGGACCTCGGAAGCCATGGACTGCAGCCGTGCAGGGTGGGCTGGAAGCGGGCAGTGGTCTTTGGGTGGAGATGGGGGCTGCCACGATGTTGGCCTCACCGGGAGCTGCCTCCCGGGGGCTCTCCTCCTCCTTCCACACTCTAGGCACAGCCCAGCTGGCACTCCCCAGTGGTCCTCCAGAGAGAGAATCCAGTCCCTGTACCTGCCAGAGCCCCCTGGAGGAGCAGGCTGTGGGACTGTCCACATGCCCTGGGAGCAGACTGGCCACGCAGCCCAGCTTCACTCTTTGACAGGACAGACCACAGTCGCGCCCTTCGAGCCGCACCTGCCGTCCCTTGCCGTCCCCAGGCCTCAGTGAGAGGCCTGTGAGCGCCAGGCTGGATCGCGGTCCGGTCTCTCTCTGGTCTGTGGTGGACTCCCAGTGGACGCGTCCCTGGATTCACACCCCGAGGTGGCTGCAGGCGTCTGAGGCCCTTAGGGGGAAAGGGGAGAGGAGATGGAGTGTGGGCTCTGGTCCTCATTCTTGGTAGAAGAGCCACCAGGGATGGGCATGCGGAGGGACACCAGGAGGGCAGCCTCAGGAGAACCAGTCCGCCATCTGGACTCCAGCCTGCCGCTGGACCTGGCCTGGGCAGCCCTCCAGCTCTGGCGGCACACGTGGGTGAGGCAGGGCACGGGCATGGTCCCCGGGCTGCAGGGCCTCTGTCCCTGTGTTTTCACGCACAGTTGATGTGTGGAGAGGAACCGGGGGAAGGGTGAGGCCGCACAGGGCCGAGTCCCGGGCGTGGTGGGCTGAAGGGACAGTCCCCTCCACACGTGGAACCCCCCATCCTGGTGCCGCGCCGATGACATTTCTAAAGGGTAGGATAAGTTTGCTCCTGCGCCAGTGCCCTTTGCAGAGGCTTTGCGACAGTCCCAGGACGAGGCCCGGTCTCTGCAAGAAGCCCTCGTGGGGATCCCGCTGGGCATCTTGGATACACACGGCGCCTGGAGGCCCCGGTCCAGCTGTATTTATCTTATGAAAACGGCTGATTGGATGAGCCTCTCCCAGGTCTCAGCACACGCCCTGCAGGGTCCACAGCTTTGTCTGAGTGCCTCTCCCACACTGGCACCTGGCACGAGGCCCTCTGGTGGAGGGGCTGAGGTTCTGCGCTGTCCCCAGGTGCGGCGGGGTGCCCCTCAGCCTGAGCCACCTGGAGCTCTGCCTGCTGTGCCCAGGCGTGTCTCCGTGTGGCCCGGGAGCTCCTGCGAACACCCAGCAACACGGGGCCAGGGCCCGCCTCCTTATCCTTCCGGGCACCCCAGAGGCCTCCCTGCTCTGGACACCCGTTGTTCTTCCAAACTGTGTTTTCTCACAGAAGTTCCTGCTGTTACATTTTCTGAAGTCCTCGTGTGCTGTGACTCTTTCCTGAAGAGCCCTCCAGGACGAGGACCTGGCAGCCCACCAGCCGTGAGCCTGCGGGGACCTGGTTGAGCTTCGGGAACTACCTTCAGCCCGTGGCAGAGGCTGACGTGACAGATTTGCTGCTCCGACCTTTCCCACCCTCCAGCATCTCGCGGAGACAGATG
Organism: Urocitellus parryii; assembly: GCF_045843805.1. NCBI lineage: Eukaryota > Metazoa > Chordata > Mammalia > Rodentia > Sciuridae > Urocitellus > Urocitellus parryii. The sequence goes on along the minus strand of NC_135533.1, from coordinate 1,455,207 downwards.
AGACAGGGAGAGGAGAGGCTGGAGCCAGTGGAGGCCAGTGTCAGTGTGGACTAGTCAGCAGAAGGTGAGCAGAAGACGAAGCCTGTGCTCCACGGCTCTCCTGCCCACGCCTCCCCCTATAGGGAACCCAGGGCGGCAGGGCAGCGGGGGAGGCCGGGCACGCACCTGGGTCCTTCCCCGGGCCTTGGACAGCGGGGGCTCACAGGCAGACTGAGTGTGTACTTAGGACAGCGCCTGCCCACACCTGACATGAAGTCCTTTGAGGTCTGATGTCTTAGGTGCCCAAGCCGTCCAGAGCCACCACGGTCAGAGGCAGAACTCTAGGCTACCTCAAGGAATTGTCAGTGTTATCTCGGGTTCATGAAGCTGGGGCACATTCTTAAGATATCCAAAGTGGACAGGGTCCATGGGACTGGCTGTCCACTCATCCTGGAGCCTCAGGAAGGTGGGAGGAGTAGGGGAGGGGGCTTGTGCCGAGCAGAACTACCTGACTTCAAGGTCGCTGCCGCTGGGCGCCACCCCCAGGCCCCTGCAGGCTAGCAGAGCTCTGAGCACTTGCCACATGAGCTACCCTTTTGCACCCCATGTCCTGTGAGAGGGGAGCCAGCTCTCGCTGCCCAGAGCACTCTTCCTAGCCCCAGGCTCACCACCATGGGAACCTCGCTTCCCTGGGTTGCCAGGACAACAGAGGCCTGGCCACAGGTGCCAAGCAGTGACGGTGGCCTGCTGGGCGGCCTCAGGACTCCTGACCGGTCTGCAGGCGGCCTCTGCTTCCTGAGCCCCCTGCCCCCAGCCTCAGGAAGGAAAAGATGGACTTCTGCAAACAAACCTAAGTACCAGCAAGACGTCAGGATGCACTGGGGCTCTGGGTGGGCGGCCTCCCTGAGTTCCCGTGTGCTTGCCCAAGGCCGAAGCGCCGAGGTCTCCTCCTGCCACGCCCGGCCTCTCCCCTCCGTTCCTGCTGAATCTATGTCAGAGTGCCGGGTGTCTACTTCAGTCACCCTGCAGACCAGTTGCCCGTGCTGGCCTTCTTAGATGTTGGGGCCGCCCGGGGCAGGGCCGCCTGGGCCCTGGGTTTGGAGCCCCGACCCACAGTGCCCTGCTCCCGGCCTGCAGGTGGGAGGTGCAGGGGCGTCCTTCCTGCTGGCTGCAAATCCCCCATGTGCCCTGTGTCCCACTGTGGTCTTCAGTGTGTGGGCAGGGCCAGCTGCGCCCACTCTGTGTCCTTTCTTCTGCTTTGCGTGTTGTGCACATGCACACGTTGGTGTGAAATGCACGCTGCCTCCATGCCTTTCCGTAGAGGTAGATGTGGTGTGATTTATGTGTCGTCTCTGGGGCATCAAAACAGCCATTAGAGAAACATCAAATCTGGATGCCCTCACTGTGGCCCAGCACACCCCCTTCTCTGTCCACTCTAGGGCAGCATCGGACACCCTGCTGCATTCCACTGGGCCACCGCTTCGCACAAAGGCTGTCGTCTGTCTGGCCAAGGGGAGCCTGACTCCCGAGGGGCTCCAGAGTGGTGGGGTCCTGGCCTCGGTAGCCTCTTCCTTCTGAGTGGTCCCCAGGCTGCACGGGGCTGAGGACCGCATGTCCCCTCTCCTGGCGGCTCTGGGCCCCTCTGAGCAGGCTGAGCAGCCTCTGCTTGGGGTCCCGGGGACAAGCTCTGCCGGGAATGCGTGGAGCGCCAGCTGGCACGGTTGGGGCCGTGGCACCAGCATTTCTGGAGAAGAGAGGCCGAGGCATCCTCTCAATGCAGGGGACAGAGCACAGCAGAGGAGGGATGGCCAAACTCACCGCCCGACGGGGCTGGAGAGGGCCCTGCAGCAGGGGTCTGGCCTCTGCCCGCCTCTGAGCCAGCCGCCCGGCCCCTCTGGCAGGCTGCGAGTGGAGCTGCTGTCCTGGGGCTTACTGAGCAGCACTGCGCCTGGCACCTCTCTGTGGCATGGCTCTCTAGCTACCCCCGTAGGGGACATCAGTCCCAATGTGCCTCCAAGAGGTAAAACGGGTCCTTACGCTGTCTCAGGCCTCCACCCTCCACCGGGCCTGCCTCTCCGGGCTGCGTGCTGGGCTCAGAGCTCCCCATCAAAGCCACCCTGGGCACCTCCCCACAGCCTTCCTGATCAGGCCGCAGCGGGGTGTTCAGGGAGCCTTCTGCAGGTTGTCCTGGGGGCTATTGGCACCTGGTTCCATCATCAGGGCCTCGCCGTCCCCACACCTGGGCTTTCAGGTGAGGCCTGTCAGTACCTGTGCCTCCTCTGAAGGTGTCCCCTGATTTGAGCCCCTGAAGGCCCAAGGCCACTGAGAGCTGCTGGCTGGGCCCTGCCCCGGTGCTCCCACGCGGGCGGCCCCTGGGGTTCTCGAGGGAGGGGCACATGCCCTCCTCCAAGAGGACAGAGAGCAGGCCTCCAGACCACCAGCTGTCCCAGAGGCCGGGCTGCGGAGAACTGAGTAGTGCCCAGCGGCGTCTGGGAGCTCCATGCGCCCTGGGGAGCTGTGGGCAGCTTCGAGGAGCAGCCCTGGCCCACCCTGGCCCTGGGCGAGGGGCTGCCCGCCCACACCTTGGCACCAACCCCACCTCGAGACTGTGTCTGTCACGTCTGCCGTCAGTGTCTGGATTCCAGGCCCCTGGTAACCCGCTCAATGTCCTCTTCGTCTTGCTGAACAACTGGTCAGACAGACTCGGTCAGAGCAATACGATGCCACTGGACCACGCTGCTCTCTGTGCTGGCCTCTGTCCGTCGTGGTGACTCAGGTGCTGGGGGCAGCTGAGAAGAGGTCAGACTGCAGCTCCATGACCCACGTCTGGAAAGGCCCCACTCCTGGCCCCGGGGCGAGGCTGGATGCGTTCTCTGGGGGTGGGGAGCCCTGTGGTGGACGCTCAGCTGGCTGCAGCAGTGCCCGCCTGGCTTGGGCTGCGCCTTCTGGAGACGCTGCCCCATCAGGAGGCCTCCTGGGCTGGTGCAGGAAGGCGCCCTGGAAGCAGCCCCAGGGCTCAGAGCTCTGGCCATGGCTGGACGCCAGCTGCCTGTTGGGCCTGACCCTGCACCTAAGAGGGCACTGCTGCCCAGGCTGGGCTGGTCCGCAACGGCCCTCTGTCTCAGCCTGTTTTCTGTGGCTACCACTGATACCAAGGGGGTACAGTGGGCGTGGGGGGCTGTCTGTCTCGACGTCCTGGAGTGGGAATTCCAGAAGTGCGCTGGCCCAGCTGCGTCTCCCCATGGCCCCGGCATCTGGAGAGCCAGAGAGGGGCGCTGTGGCCAGGCTGGCCTGCTGACCCACTGTCCTTGAAGACTGTTGGTGCCCCGTCACCTCCCAAGGTGGCCTCCAGCTGCCATCACCGTGAAGTCAAGGGCTTAGAGTCCAGCACCTGAGCTCTGTGGGACACACTCAGACCCGCGGCCAACAGCAGAGGTTGCCGGCGAAGCCTCCTGATGACCCAGGGCTGCCAGCCCTGCAACCTGTCTCCATCGTCCACCCTTCTGCTGCTTCACGAAATGGACTTTGCCACTCCGTGCTGGGAGCTGGCCCAGGGATGCCCAGCTCATCTCCCACACCCCAGGGAGGCCTGCTGTACTCCCGCCTGTCTCCGTGGTACTGCGAGATGGCCTAACCACAGGGTGCACAGCGTTCCCATTGGACGGTCCCCTGCCACAGGAGGCTTGACTGTCATGTGGGCCTTTCTCATGCTTTCTATTTATGCAAAGTCCCCAGTCCAACCGCAGTATGGAACGGCTCTCTGGGTCAGGTGATCAAAGCCCAACTCCTGGACAGAGATGGTGCAGGAAATCCATGGTGGCAGGGCGTCCCTCCAGAGGGTGGGTGGAGAGCGGCCTGGATGTGGCTCCACGGCGGGCGGAGAGCGGCCTGGACATGGCTCCATGGTGGGTGGAGAGCGACCTGGACGTGGCTCCATGGTGGGTGGAGAGCGACCTGGACATGGCTCCATGGTAGGTGGAGAGCATGAGGCCACAGCGAGGGGCAGGGGCTGAACACCAAGGCTGCCATTTAGAGGCTGAGGCAGCCCCATAAGGACCCGGCCCAGCACCCGGCAGGGGTGGGACACAGGTCCATAGTGGCTGCCCTGGCTGACCAAGCGCCTCCCTGAGCCCAGAGGTCCTACCTGTGTCCCTGCACAGCCTTGGCTGCCATGGTGGCCCAGGGCTGCCAGCCGCAGCGCCCTGCACAGCCTCCTTCGCGTGATGAGGAGTCCCCCAGCCCTGTCACCACCAGTGAGCACACCTCAGTCCACCGAGCCGAGGCCCCGCAGTGGTCACGCAGAGGCGTCGTGGTGAGAGGCCACACCAGACGGCAACCCGGTGGCCCCAGGCACCTGCTTCCCTTCATGCCCTGCCCCCACTCCCCACAGTGGACAGCCTGGGGTGCTGGCTGTGGGGGAGCCCTCCGTGTCCCTCTCACCCTGAGCTGCCTGTGCCCAAGGACCAGGTGTTCCCCAGGACAGGGCACTAGGGGAGTCCCTCCGCGGAGCCCTGCTCATTCCTACGGTGGGTCCATCACACCATTTCATCTGCATTTGTTGGAAAGTCTCTGATAATTTTTTTGAGGAAGTGGTAAACACTTTCTAAAATAAGTATTTTTTAAAGCAGTTTTAGGGTCTCAGAAAAACTGAGTGGAAGGTGCAGAGATCTCCCAGGTATGCTACCCCAACACTGCACGGCCCCAACCCCCATCGACATCTCCCCTCTGACTTTTTTAAAGTTGGTTCTGGATCTGAAACAGTCTCCAGTTTCCAGCTCCTCTGGCTCAGCTCCTCCTGTCTCCTGGTCTACAGCCGGGAACGGGGTCAGTCCGTTTCCTGCTGCTATAACCAAATACCTGAGGCGAAGCACTTCTCAGGTGAGAGGTTCCCTTGGGTCATGCTTCCAGAGGCTGCGGGTCTAAGAGCACAGCCCTGGAATACTGGTGAGGGCCCTGACTGCACAAAAGCACGGCAGAGAATCAAAAGGTACTTGGCTGCTGCAGAAGGGGCTAGAGACCAGGAGGGGCCTGGCTTTGTCATGACAACCTGCCTTGAATGGCAGATGCCCTCCCCAGGCCGAATGAACCTCCTCCTAGGGCAGCACCCGGCCCAAGGCCCCCACCTCGCCCCCCCTCTTCTATGTCCACCCCCTGGACCGAGCAGATGTCCAGCACAAGATGCTCTGGGAGGGTCTGTGGCTCAGGGGTGGGCGGGGCTAGGGCCCAGTGGCGGCCAGGGGCACCTAGGGCCCAGTCGTGGACAGATGGGGGTGTCTTGGGGCCCAGTGGCAGGTGGGGCACCTGCCTAGTCTGTGTGAGGCCCTGGGTTCGATTCTCAGCACCTCATAATAAAAAAGTAAAAAAATACAGGCCCATTGGCAACTTTAAAAAGAGCTCTGGGCCATGCCAGGCCGTGCCCTCCATAGCAAGCACCCAGGAACCTGTCAGGGACTCACGAAGGTAACGGGCTGAGAGCCCCGTCTGCTTGGACGTGGCTGAAACGGGCCGGTGCCCTGGCGTCTGAGCAGGTGGATGAGCTTCTGAGGGCGGAGGAGCTGCTGTGCCGGGACTGAGGGGGCTCTTCCTGGTGGGGAGGGGCCACCTCACACGCACAACGGTCTCTCAGGAAGTGTCCAGTTCCCGCTGCTGCTGGCTAGAGTGGCTCCTTCACGGCGGGGCAGGCGTCCACACGCCCAGTGAGGGGCTGGAGCTGTGTGCAGCAGCAGTGGCAGGGATCGATTTCTTTCTCGGTTACAAATTGCAAATGGAGACATCCTGACATGCATAGGGAAGCCCAGGGTCGGGGGGTGCTGGGCAATATCCAGACTAAAGAGATGGGCTGGATTCCAGTTTGTCTGAGCTGGACAGGGTGAGGATGGGTCAGCGAGGGAGAGTGGTAACAAGGAGAAAATCCATGGAGGACTTGCGGCGGCAGCGGAGGTTCACTTCTGAACGAGGCGCCTGCATTTAAATTAACTGTCAGATGCAGTTTGGCAGCCAGGCGTCAGGAGGCCGAGGGGCCAGGGAAGCCGACAGCTCCTCACGGTGGTTAATTGCTGCCCCCCCAGCCGCGGCAGAAAGACCCCACTCAGGAGCGGGCCTGCGGCAGCCTTCAAGGCAGGGTCTGACCAAGGAGAAAATCCCAGAGGCTGCGGGACACGGAAGGTCACTGCTCAGGGGCCTTCTCCTCTCCCCCAGTGACTGGTGATGGAGGTGGCTGCCGGGACTCGCTTGGGGAGCCTGATCAAGGCTGGTGGAGGGCCTGCAGGGTCCCAACGCTCCACGGCTTTGTCTCCAATGCCAACCGAGGGGACTGTGTCCAGTGGCAAGACGGCCACAGCCACGGCTTTCCTCTAACAGGGGAGAGAGGACGGTGGGGAGGGAAGACGGAAGGCCAGGGAGCACAGGACGGCTCTGCTGTGGGGGCCGCCTCTCCAGACGGGGACTCTGCAGCTGGTGTACCTGAAACCCCGCTGGGGGGCTGGGCTGTGTGATCTCCAGCCCTCTCTCCTCCCCGGAGGCTCAGCACCCAGGCCATGGCAGCCAGTGCTCACTCGGGAGAGTCTGCCTCACTCTGAGCCCCTGCCCCCATCCGCCTGCCCCTCCAGCATCCTTGCCAGGCAGGCTGGGTTGTTTCCAGGGCAGGGGTCACAGTACCGAGAGGCCAGTGGTCCCAGAGGAGGGGGACGGTGGTGGAAGAACTTCCACAGGAACTGGCCTCTGTGTACTGATGGGGGTCAGACTCTCCCTATTCCTGCCCCTTCTGTAGTGTGGTGCGTGGGCCTCGCATGGTCCTGTGGGCCCAGAGCAGGGCAGGCCTGAGCTGGGCACCAGTGCCTGGGCCCGTGGTCAGGCCGTCGGCTCTGAGTTGAAAGGAAGGTAGGATGTGGGAACCCAGTGCCCAGTGGAAAGGGAGCGTGTCGACCACCAGCCTGCCTGCTGCAGACGCCACTCAAGGACAGAAGCCCGCTACCATGACCACGAGCTGGGTGACGACACCACTGTCACCCCCTCCCAGTAGAGAAGGGCCTTGGGCGTCATAGAGACTGCAAACCTGTGAGCGTGACTCTTCCCAGACCCTGGCAACTTCCAAGCCAGAGCACAGGAGACGAACTCGAGAATGGCCAGCCTGGTCTCACAGGGCGTGAACGGCCAGCCGTGATCTCACAGGGGGTGAATGGCCAGTCTGGTCTCACAGGGTGTGAATGGCCAGCCTGGTCTCACAGGAGTGAACGGCCAGCCGTGGTCTCACAGGGGGTGAACGGCCAGCCTGGTCTCACAGGGCGTGAACGGCCAGCCGTGGTCTCACAGGGCATGAATGGCCAGCCCGGTCCCTGCTGACTGGCTCATCTGCACGCATCTGTGCCATCTGGGCACATCTAGAGGAGTGTGGCGCAGACGTGCAGAGCCCCCACGCCCAGCCAGGCGCCTCCTGGGGGTCGGGAAGTGTCCGCCACAGTGGCCCATAACCCTGGCTTCTGTTCCCTCACCTGGCAGGCCCACAGGCACCCTGACCTGAAGCAGACACACAGGAGCCCCAGTGCACAAGTGCCACAGGGCTGGGGACGAGGACACACAGTCACCCCAGCCCAGCCCACCCGGGACGGGTCAGTGGAGAGACAAAAGCCTCACTGAGCGTCACCACCCAGCTTGAAAGGCCACTTGGAACTCACGCAGACCTGCTCCGAACCTAAGCAGCGGGCAGACCCACCTCCGTTTGCTCTGGGTCCCTCTGCGGGCAGTGGCTGCTGCTCTAGCCGCAGCATGTTTTCTTTAGTAAACAATGAGACGTGACTGGAGATGCCCCTGGCACCCTGTTCAGTGCCACCCACGGGCTCAGCGCAGAGCCAGCCTCGCTGGTTGAAATCACCAGCTAAGCTGCTCCTGCTTCCGAGTCATAGGCGTCCCCAGCATCTTTACCCCATTTGTCAACGCACAATTACTGTCACCGCGTGTGTGCCGCTGGGCGTGAGGTCACGTGTGCCAGTCAGCATAAAAAAATGGCTGTAATGTTGGCATAATTTTTCATTATCGTCTTCATTAACCACAGTGAGTGGGAGGAAGCGCTTGCCCGCACCCTGCCATCGCCATGACAACACTGGCAAAGCCGCCTGCCCAGTGTCCACCCGAGACGAGAGGCTGAATGTCCTTATTATTCCGCCTCTTGCTCTCCGTGCCTGTGCCAAGGGGACCCCGCTGCCTGGGCTGTGATTTATGCCCTGGATCCTCCTGACAGCCCGGGGTGGTGTCGGGGCGCACGGCGCTGGTCTGATTTCACAGTTTAATTACTGCTAATCTGAGAGGGGCAGAGCTAGTGACAGAGCCACGCAGGCTGAGCCCCCACCCCTTCCCCACCAGGCCCCTCCCCAGGCCATGCCGCTGGGCTTCCCAAGTCCCTGCTGGTGGTCGGGTCTGATGGAAGACAGAGCAGACACACAGCCTCCAGGAGCGACTCCGCTGCGCCCCTCGGGTTCTGCCGTGAAGCCCCAGAACGTGCTGTGTAGGCCGCTGAGTGTCCTGACTGGGCTGTCAGCGCGGACCCAGGGTCTGAGCTCCCGGGATCTGTGTGCAACACCTTCATCCCTGGAGTTCACGCCTGCCTGGGGCCTCTCAGCCACAGGACGCTCTCCCCCAGGCTCCCTTCAGGGCTCTGCCCTCCAGCCCCACCTCCTGCTGGGCCAATCACCTGGCTTCTTGCCGGGCGCCCCGCCCCTCCCCCAGCCCAGCACATTCCCCACGACTGCCGGGCTCCAACTGCGGCCCTGCGGAAGGACCCCTGGCCCCAGCCTGCCTGGACTCACAGCCTGTCCGGCCCGCGCTCCCCCCGCAGTCCCTGGGTTTCCACTCTGAGGAGCCGTCCCTCCCGCTCTGCATCCAGACCGTCCTGCACCCTCCAGGGCTGGCCCGTCCCCTCCTGTTGCTCCCCCACTTTAGCTTCCCTCCAGCCCGGGCGGGATCAAGAGAACTTGGCTCAGTGTGAGGACCCCTCACCTCCAGGAAGGCCACTGAGACAGTGCAGAGGCATCAGCAGGCGTGGGCAGCAGAGCAGATGCACCACAGCATTCCTGCACCCAGGGCGAGGGAGCAGGCCCTCTTCCTGCACCCAGGGCGAGGTAGTCGGACCTCATTCTTCACTTAGGGAGAGGGAGCAACCCCCATCCTGCACCCAGGGCGAGGGAGCAGGCCCTCACCCTGCACCCATCAAACGCGCCAGTCAGGCTCTGCACAGCACATGCACTCCCTGCGTGCACCTGTCTCCACACATGCACCTGCCTCCCAAGCCCCTGGACATGGCAGCTGCACTTGTTTGCACTTGCCTATGTTGATAAGTTTGTTTGCATCTCTTCTCATTCCACAAGGGCAGCTTACAACACTGCATCCAATACAAAAGTTAAATAAAAACATCAGGTCTGAGGAAAATACTGATACAATAAAAAAGCAAAAAATCCCAGCGGAAGATTAGATGACAGATATTCAGACTCCAAGAGGCCAGAAAGCTGCCGAATTTGAGTGACGGATTTTTGTCTTGAGCTTCCAGGGGGCCAAAGCAAAGAGGGAAAATGGCAGTCATAGGACCTGCAGTATCTACAGGGAAATGAAACCTGCTCAGCAATTCAGTGGACGTTGCCAGCAGTGGCCTGTCACAGGCACAGGCTCCACAGCTTCTTCACGAGGCTCTTCCACATCCCCCGAGGTGCCCAGAGCATCGCATTGCGTGGGAAGGGCTGCAAGGGGCCAGCTCAGAGTGTAGCCTCAGTCTGGAGGGTGAGAGGCTGGGCTGCAACAGGGTCATACTCCTGTTCCTGGTGCAGTATGCAGCGATTCAGCACATGGGGTTCCTTTCACTCCTGCCCCTCGGCATGCAGTTTAGATAGGAAGTTCTGGCACCTTTCATTATATTTGTTTAATCTAGTGAATTTAATTTCAGAACCATTGCCACCTTGCTTAGCTGAAGAGCAATTTATAGAGATACAATGTAACCAGAGGTTTGAAACTGCCGGTTTAAATGTATCAGTCACGGAATGCATCATGTCATTTTAATGAACTATTACTGCTTAATGATAATGCTAATTATGTATTCTTAACAGCCGCATGTAGAGAAACCAAATTTTCAATTAGGCATTTTCTGTGGTGAAGGCGGGGCAGCTTCCTGTCTGTGCTGAGCTGCAGAGTGTCTGCCACTGTCAGACCAGAGCACCCCAAGAAGTCCGGGGCCAGGGAGGTGGGAACAGGAGTCGGTGGCCTTTACTCCAGGGGCTCTGCAAGCTTCCCCAAAGATAGGCTCCTCCTCTCTCCTTTGGGGAGAAACTTTAGTTAAAAAGTTTTGTAGCCTACAGGGGGCATTTTGCCCTGCGACAGACAGATCTGGGAAAAATGAAAACCAAAGAACGTGTTTTTGTTGAGTGGCGCTCCAACACATCCAGAACACAGCATTCGAGGGAGGGCAGCTGCTCAGCCAGTGCGGGCCAGCGGGGCTGGGTAGCTCTTGCACTCAGGCCCCTTGCTGGGGAATAACAGAGGGCCTCCTTCTGGTGGCCAGGGCCTGCTTAGCCACGGAGGCGGGCGCCGTGAGACGGAGGCTCTGCTGTCTGGCCTCTCGGCTCAGCCCTGATTTCCTGCTTGGGATAATTGCTCTGGAGAATGAGCTGCCACTCCGAGGAAGCCCAGGACGCCCGCGGAGGTGCCTGCTGAGCCCCCCACAGCCAGCCCAGCTCTAGTGTGACAGCCAGCGTCCTGGGGCTACCCCTCACCCCAGCAGACACCTGTGGTGCCGAGATGGCCTCCCACTTTCCCTGATGCAGATCCGGGAGTAAAGTGTGTGCTGCCCACTGTCGAGGACCCACACCTCGGACACCATGTGCCAGCAGACCCCAGCACCTGCTCCATCTTTCACAACCCTGTGTCCTCCACTGTGAGTCAGACCTCTGTGGCTTGTTGCACATCACAGGTGCTAAGTGCTGTGTCAGGGACTTCAGAGATCAGCAAGGCACAGCCTGCACCTCAGAGAGCTCACACTGGAGCGGAGGGGAGGGCACAACACCAGTCCAAGTGTGGTGTTCCAGTGCTGCAAAGTATAGCATGCACACACACAGACATGCATGCACACAGGTACACATGCATGCACACACACACAGACGTGCAAACACACACAGGCACACATGCATGCACACACACAGGAACACAGGCATAGCAGGCACACATGCACACACACACACAGATGTGCAAGCACACACAGGCACACGTCCATGCACACACAGGAACACATGCATAGCAGGCATGCATACAGGCTCACATGCATGCACATACACAGATGTGCAAGCACACACAGGAACACATACATAGCAGGTATGCATACAGGCACACGTGCATGCACACACACAGGAACACACACATAGCGGGCATGCACACAGGCACATGTGAACACACACAGGGACATGCATAACAGGCACACACAGGCATACGTGAACACACACACAGAAACACACACATAGCAGACATACACACAGGCACATGTGCACACGTGAACACACACAGGAGTCCCTCTGGGGAGACCACAGGAGGCTTTGTGCACAGGGAAGGTTGGATTCTGATCCACAGGGACAGTCATAATGGTGCCCGACATCTGCCAGGGCCTGTGACCTGCCCGTGAGAAGCTCTGCTGCACTCCCGCGTGTGACTTGTAAATGCTCGCCGTAGTCCTGGTAACAGTCAGTAAGCTCACCCGCTAGGAAGGGCAGGACTGCGTGTGGCCTGGCACAAGCCTGCCAGGCCTGGTGGGGACATGGCCTTCCGGGTGACACCATGTACACAGGTGAGCGTGGGCCTGAGGTCGGGAGGGTGAGAAGTTGGGGAAAGATGGAGGTGAGCTGTGGAGGGCCCTGTGAGGGGAAGCTAGGCCTGTTCAGTCAGGGAGGCTGGGGTGAGCGGCAGCCTTCCAGTCCCAGGACAAGGTGGTCATATGCCCTGGTGTGCGGGAACTGGGTGGTGGCAGGGGGGCAGGCCCGGAGTCCCTGTCGGGGTCTCCACCCTGCGATGGCAGGATGATCAAAAGGGGCACTCTGCTCCAAAGGACCCTCCGGGCAGAATACAGGGGTGGCACCTCCCCGAAGCCCTTCCATGCCCAGGCCTGGGCCAGGTGGGCTGTGCTGTGTGCCCACTGAGTCCCGCTCCTGCCAACTGCCGGGACAGCACAGGAGAGGTCTGTGCACTGGACGTCCTGAGGACCTGGGACCCGGGCCAGCCTGGCTCCCTCCCAGCTCTCTCTAGGATAAATCAGTGGGGTCAGCCTGCAGGCCCCTGGGAGGACAGGCTGAGCACGGGGGGGTCTCCCAGCCTCTGGCAGCTCCTCCCGCTGGGGCAGCAGAGCATCTTCCCAGACACACCTGCCCATTGCTGGAGATTTCTTCTTGGGGTCCTGTTCTGAGGCCCAAGTCCTGCTGGGGGGCTCCAGAGCTGACCTGGTCCTCTGGGAAGCCAAGGCAGCAGCCTGTGGGTGGAAGCTGGGGCCACCCACTGCAAGCTGGCTCGGGGCTCAGTGCTGGGCACCTGCCTCCTCCTGGTCATTGGCTGGTCTCCCAGGCCTCCAGGCTGGTGGAGGCTGAGAGGTGGCCTCGGTGGCCAGCCCTCTGCAGATGCTCTCAGGAGGTGGCCCCCAGGCTGCAGCCAGCCCTGCACTGGGATGCCCCCCAGCACGCACAGCACCAGATAGGGTCCCGTTTCAGACCCAGGGCTCTTCAGGGCAGCACTCCTGGCCACGCTCCAGAGCTGCCCCTCAGAACGTCTCCACTCCACTTGCTTCAGAACAGAAGCCACGCCCGTGGTCCCATCCCCAAGTGGCTTCTTTCTCCAGTGAGCACAGACAGCAGCAGGTGATCCAGAGACGAAAACCCAGTCTTAAGAAGTCCCATGGCCACTGCCAGGCCTCCAGGCTGGCCCCGTGACTGATGCCCTGCCAGGCCAGCCGCTGCTTCCCAGCGTTGTCACACCTGATTCTGGGGAGAGGTGCCAACCTGCTGTGGGCCAGATGCCCTCATAGAGGTGACATGGAGTTCTGCTGGGACACCTGGAATTGCGGTGGTGGCTTGCCGTCTGCCTCCCATCTGCCTGCAGTGCCCAGCCCAGGCCTTCCGCCCAGGACACTGCCGCGCTGGCCTCAGCCCCCAGGCTCTACTCCTCAGCCCTCCCCACGTGTCCATATTCCTAGGCCTCAGCTGCCAGGGCCTGGCCCAGCTTGTCCTGCTTGGCCAAAACCATGTCTCTGTGGTGGCAGCAAGAGCTGGACTGCCCTGAGCTGGAGTCCATCAGTGGAGAGGTCCATCAGCTTGCATCCTAAAGGTCCAGTGGCCCTGGCTGGTCTGCTTTTTGCTCGTTAGGAAAGCTAACTAATCGCCACGATGCTCACGTGGTGGGTAGAAGGAACCATGAACTTGCTCCTGCCTGTGAGGAGCCCCAGAACTGGATCATCAGCTTCCTAGCAACCATGGGGAAGAGGGAACTTGGTCCACAGCAGGCCTCTATTTGAAAATCAGAGCTATTTTTAAAATTTAAAAATAAGTGTTCCAGGTTCCCATAGAGATGTGCCCCAGACGAGGCCAGAGCACAGAAGGTCACCACACTGGCTGCCGCAGGCCCAGCTCAGTAAGAGCCGCTCTGGAAGACGGGGTCAGGGCCGCTCTGTCCAGCTCAGCACACTGAGCCTCAGAGGCAGCAGCCCCACGGAGGGATGAGCACCCTGTGCCTGCAGCCAGCCTCTCCTGTGGGATGGGCCACGGCAGGAGAGCACTCGGTATCTCCACCTGCAAGAGTGGTGGCCTCGGTGCAGTGCTGAGGCTAGAACTCAGGAAAGGAGGTCGCCCGTGGACCTTAAGCCCTAGGTGTGACTCAGGACCTGTCACAGAGGCCACAGGCAGGTCTGACTGACAGGAGGAGGGGGTCTGCCAAAGATGAAGAGAGTCTGAGGGGAGGCCCTGCAGCACAGAGCGTGGGCCAAGCCAGTGTCACAGGGAAGACCCACATAAATGGCCGAGGGAGGTGGACTTGCTCCGGCAGAGACGAGCCCAGGGTCCGAGGGAGCGCAGTTGGGCTGGCGTCCCAGGCTGCTAGCAGAGCCCCGGGCCGCAGAGCGAGCAGGTGAGTGAGTGAGCTCTGGTGTTAAAGATGGCGCCGGGCCCTCCGCCTCAGCCCTGGCCATGCAGCTGTCTTGAGAGGGAGGGTCCGAGATTCAGAGCTCAGGGAATTCCGTTTCCAGCAGAATTCATGAGCTGCTGGTCAGGTTCAGCTGGCCAGCACTGGCCTGGACATCCCTTATTCTTCATGCTGACACAATGGGGCCAGGGAAGGAGCGCCCACGAGGCCTGGGGCCCCGGGAGCCCATCTGGGTCTGGTCATTTTCATTGTGACCTCAATTTCCACGGCAGCTGTGCTCCGGATCTATGGACTCCACTGTCCAGGGGACACAGTTCTTGGGCACAAGCAGGCCTGGGGTGCCGCGGTGGCCAGACCCCAGTGTTCGTGGATGTCTATCTCCTCTCTCCACGCAAGGCCCGCCTGCTCATGGGTCGGGCAGGTGGTGGGGGCTTCGCAGGCAGGTGACACCTTGTGCTTGCCCCTCCTCCCTCTCCTGGGCACGGAGCCCAGTCCATGGCTCAGATTTGGGGAATAACCGTGTGTCATCTGAATGGACACAGGAGTCCTCCAGAGAGGGTGGCAGGGCTGGAGAGGAGCCTGAGCAGAAGGCAGGGAAGGGTGGGTTCTGAGTCGGAGCCCAGGGGCCCCAGCTCAGTGGGAGGCAAGATGGGGGCCTGCGTGCGCCGTGGGTGGGAGAGCCGCCCTCCCTGGCCGCATGCCAAGGGGTCTCCAGAAGGCAGCTCGGGCCACTGCCGGGAGCAGCGCAGGCCCCCACGACACGGGTCCACCTCTGCAGCTCCCCAGGCCCTTCCTCCAGGGTGTCCTGAAGGGCCGGTGGCGGCCCAGCCGGGCAGTCCAGGGTGTCCTGAGTACCAGGAGACAGAGGGTGGGCAGGAACACAGGTGGTCTCTGCAGGTCTCTGGGCATCCCCGCCACAGGGTCAGGACAGAGCCTGGAGAATGGTTAGGGGTGGTCACCATCCTGGGCCTCCTTGGGGCTGAGCTGGGGATTTCTGGGGAAGACCCTGGCCACCGATGCGTCTTGAGCTCCGTGGGCTGCGCTCCTCCTGGTCTTCTGCTCACTGGCAGGGCCGACGTCCCTGGAGCTGTGCTTCTCGGGCTGTTTGAGTGGCTTTGATGGGTGTCCTCTAACAAAGCTGCTGCCTTCCCTGCTGAGGGGAAGGTCAGAGAGTGACTGCCCCCAAGTGAGGAAGCCAGAGACCCAGAGGAGCCGGCAGACTGCAGCCCACAGACAGGGTGCCGCAGAGGGTGCTGGGGAGACGGTCTCGGAGCCTCTGTCCTCATGGCTCAGGAGTCAGACTGCTGCTCTGGGACCACCCATACCTGACGGGCCCACGGCCCCATGGCCACGAGGTTCCCCAGGATGGGGCCCTGTCCCTGGGTCCAACTGCGGGGAGGCTGGGTGCAGGGTCCCACGGCGGGTGCCCGTCCCTGAGGCTGCATCTCACGTCAGAGCTTGCCGCAGCGGGAAAGTCCAGATGTAGGCCCAGTTCCCCTCTTTCTTGGCAGTGCTGGGCGGGGACCCAGGGCCTCACATTCTCCCCCACCCCCAGATGGCACAGTGGAGATCAGCGCCAGGCATGCGCTCTGCCACTGAACCCCACCCAGCCCCACCAAGTCCTTTCCTAGGTGGGAATCCAACCCCAGGAGGCGGGGCAGCTGGGGGTGTTGTCCACGGCCGTGGGCTCCCCTGCGTGGAGAGCCCAGGAGGGACACTCCTCTGTGAAACGGGACAGTGCTGTGCATCCCACTCCTTCACCACACCAGAGTCTACGCAGCTGAGCGAGCGGCTCTTCTGTGTCCTTGATCAATAGTGATGGTTGTGGGGCTGGGCTGGGGCTCAGAGGTAGAGCACTCGCCTGGCACGGGTGAGGCACTGGGTTCGATCCTCAGCACCACGTAAAAATAAAATAAAGATATCATGTCCACCACAACTAAAAGTAAATATTCCAAACAAATAGGGCTGCTCTGACTTGGTGCTCATCATCCTCAAGGACCAGGGCTATTTGGACTCAATGGACCTCTTCAGCAAGACCAGGCGAAGCTCTTGTTCCAAAGGGACAGGGCTCAGGCCTAAGGCCCGTTTGGTCCGACTGGGACCCCAGAAACGCGTGCAGAGCCAGGCTGCCAGAGGCGCATTCTGGAGGAGGGCCAGCAGTGGAGGTCCCCGATTCGCATCTCAGCCAACCTCAGGGCCTGCTCCCAGCCCTTGGACCCTGTGCCTCCCCCACTGCTCTGTGGGTCCTCTGCTCTGGGCACCCCACTCCCTGCCAGACCCCTGGCGCCTGCATTCTCCCCCACCCCCAGATGGCAGGGTGGAGATCAGCGCCAGGAGCCAGCTAGGTTGGGTCCCTCTCCTGCCTCTCCCAGGGCTGCAGCTCCGTGGTGCTGGTTCTGCTCACAGTGGCTGCTGGGCTCCAGGACGGCAGTGGAAACAAGTCCCCTCGCGTGGGCCCAGCCATAGGCACAGAGGAGGAACCGCCAGAGCCACCGTGGGCTGGGGCCAGCGCCCAGTCCTGCTTCCCTGGCACGGCCTGGTCTCACACGCCCTCACACCTCCACTTTCCACCCAGAGAGCCCCCCTGGGGGCTCCGGGGATACAGAGCCTATCCAGCCCACAGGGTGGGATGTAAGGAGGGACAGGGTGGGCAGAGCGGGACAGAGCAGAGCAGGGGCCAGAGGGACAGGGTGTGGGACAGGGCGGGGAGGAGCAGGGGTGACGCAGGGAGAGAGGTGGGAAGTGCATGAGAGGGACAGGGCATGGGGTGGGGCAGGGCCAGAGGGGTGGGGGAATGGGGGCCTGGACCTGGTGAGTTGGGCCTCCTCCTGGCTTCCATGAGCCTGAGGCCAGGGGAGGCTGGAGGAGGCCGGGGGAGGCTGGAGGAGGCCAGGGGAGGCTGGAGGAGGCCGGGGGAGGCTGGAGGAGGCCAGGGGAGGCTGGAGGAGGCCGGGGGAGGCTGGAGGAGGCCAGGGGAGGCTGGAGGAGGCCAGGGGAGGCTGGAGGAGGCCAGGGGAGGCTGGAAGAGGCCAGGGGAGCCTGCCTGGCCCAGGACCCCTGCATACACAACAGCCTCGAGCTGTCCCAGGTGGAGGGCCATGTGCATTGTGTGGCCAGGGCAGGCCTCCAGCCTCTGTGCGCATGACTGTCCACTCTCCAGGTGAAGGACACGTGGTCCCAACCACTCCCCCATCCAAGTAAAGCTAAGAGGACCTGGCTGCTCAGGAGGGAGAGAGCCCACTGCCCATTTCCACAGGAGGGAGAGGGGCCACACTCCCTCCCGCGATCACAAAGCCCTCCCCTCCCAATGGCTCCCGCTCTGCGCTGGGGGGAGGGGTTCTTCTCAACAGTTTAGAGCAAAGAGTTGAAACCAGAAGCCGATTGCTGTTTGGCTGGGAAGGCTCCCGTCTGAAACCCTGCTCCGTGAACAGCAGGGAGAAGCTGGTGTCAGCCAGCCAGGGCCACCTGAAGGCACCAGCGCTCAGGAGCAAGTGTCCTCCTGGGAGGGCTGGGGTGGCAGCAGGGGGCTGAGCCGGAGCTGGGCTGGGACCTGCCTGTCTCCCCCACTTCTGGTTTCCTGCTGTCCAGACCAGGAGGAGATTTGGAGCCTGACACTGGGCACTGGGGTTTCACCCTGGGGCCCTGGAGTCCTAGGAAGCAGGCCTCGTCCTGATGGCCAGCTCAGGTGGACCTGTGGGTGGCCTCACCCGCTCCCAGCAGGGCGTTTGAATGTGTCCAAGTCAGGCTGGGTCCCTGGGTGGCTCACAGTGCCAGGGAGAGCATGAGACAGGTCACTCCCACTCCTGCCGCCTGCTCCTCCTCCTGCTGCAGTTCATCCTGCCCTGTGGCCCCTGGTCAGCCCCCAGGGACAGGGCATTCCTGAAGGCAGCCCGCCCCGCCCCTTTCACCATTGCTCTGCTCACCAGACGGCCCAGGTAGGACAAGGACAAAGAGCAAACCAGAGCCAGGTCAGGGCCTCGGGGCACCCGTGGACGCCCCAGGTGGGGCGTGACTGCATCAAGAGGGCCACCGTGGGGAGAAGGAAGGCAGAGGAGGTGGCACTCCCACGGAGCCTGCCACAGGTGGAAGGAGCTGGAAGGCTGCCCCTCCAGGCCGTGGACAGGGCAGAGTGCGACGGGGGGAGAGCATGGACACCACGGCCACCACGCTGGGTGCAAACCCGGCTCTGTGCCTGCAGCATGACAGACCCTAGACAGCCGAGGGACCCTCCGTGCACCGACTTCCTCATGTGCATGTGGGATCATTGCTCCTACCTCAGAGGTCGGAACATACGCATGAGCCTGGAGTTGCACACAGTGAGCGCGGCACAGAGCCTGGCCTGGCCTGAGTCTGCGAAACCATGAAGGTGAGGAAAGCCCCTGGCCGAGGGAAATGCTCACTGCAAACATCCCGCCACGCCACGTGGCTGGGGCCTGAGACTCAGAGGTCCTGTCAAACATCCGGCCACGTGGCTGGGGCCTGAGACTCAGGGCTCCTGTCAAACATCCCGCCACGTGGCTGGGGCCTGAGACTCAGGGCTCCTGTCAAACATCCCACCACGTGGCTGGGGTCTGAGACTCAGGGCTCCTGTCAAACATCCCACCACGTGGCTGGGGTCTGAGACTCTGGGCTCCTGTCTGCTGGCTGGGCAGTGGTGCCAGTCTGCGGCTGCTACTACATCAAAATGCCCGACACCGGCCACTGAGGAAGGAAAGGTGTGTTTGGGCTCAGGGTTCTGGAAGTCGGTGCCCAGGAGTGGGTGGCCCTGTTGGTTTGGGCTGACCTGGTGCATGTGGAGGGGACGGTATAGAGCATCTCAAGCCCGGGCAGAGGTCAGGGCCCCACCAACCCTTCCAGGGCATGCCTGGGCCCTGAGGACCTCCACCAGGCTCACGTCACCACCCCTGGGACCAAGCCTTCAAGGGGACCTGGGGACACCTGTCCAGGCCACAGCAGTACTGAATCCACTCTGTGGCACCTCAGAGGTCAGCCAACCACTTGCCCTCCTGACAGTGAAGCACCATCATCCTTCCCGGCACAGGCTGGGGGCAGAGCCCCCATCACACCCTGGGAGCTGTCCTCGGCCACCCCCACCCGGGCCCAGCCTCATCCTCAGTCCTCCAGTGACAGACAGAACCCCCCTCTGCCCCTCACAGAGGCTCACGGACCTTGTGGTGGCGGCGTCCACACTGGCCCTTTGGAACACAAGTCACGCTCACTGGTCACCCAGTGCTCCAGACACTGGCATGACCCCAGCTCACGATGGCCCTGACCAGTGCCCACTGGCCCTCCCACCAGAGGGCCCTGGTGCCCTTCTCCGCCAGTCCCAGAACATACCACTGATCGGGCGTGGCCTTGTGACTGACCCTGTACCACTGTGTGGGGCAAAGACACCAGGAAGGGGGAGTGAACCTGACCTGAGACACTCCCCTTCCCACTCACGTCCTCTGGTCCCTCTGCCATGGGCTCCTGTCTCAGAAGTCAGAGCCCACGTGGCCCCGTGGGGGGAGCCCACCACCACCCGTGTCCCTCACTGTGTCCATCCAGCCGCCTGGCCTGGCAGGACTATAAAAGGTCAGCTCAGCAACCCGCTGGCCAGCTGTAAACTGCGTTCCCGCGGCTTCTTCACTGCCCAGGAGCGCCTCCCAGGCGGCGGGGGTGTGGGCCCCAGGCACCAGGCACCTGAGGGGCTCGTCCACCGTCAGCTGCTCGTCCTTCTCAGCCCTTCACAGAAGGTGCTGGGCCTCTGGGGACTGGGAGCAGATCTCACCCTGGTCATAAGACGCTCGTTTCTCCCACCATGTGCTGGGCACAGGCCCTGGTTGGCACAGGCCCTGGTTGGCCCTCCTGGTGGACAGGCGTGCACATGCCGAGGAGCAGAAAGACGGGAGGGAACAGTTCAGAGCCAACGGCTGGCCAGAACCCGGCACTGAATGCACGACCCTGGCCCCAGGCAGGGCTGCAGCTCAGCAGCGAGACTGGGCTCAGGTCTGGGAGCTGCAGGGTGCCATGGGGAGTCCGGAGCAGGAGGCACCCTGCAGGGGTGAGCCTGGCACCGACCGAACCTGGGTGAACGGGAGTCCACGCAGAGGGAAGAGGCTGTGCCCGCCCGGTGACGGGACCCAATTCTCCTTGCTAGTGGTCCCTGCGGGGAGGTGGCCCAGCGTTGACCCATGACTCACACACCAGGCTTTGCTGTCTGTGATCTTACGCAGCAGAGGCCTTCGCAGGGGGAGGAGCCATCTAGAAACTCACGCAGTGACGCACGGGCTGCTCCGGGGTCCTGGGAGGGCAGCCAGCGCTGGCCCGTCAGATGGCCTGGGAAATGACCACCCGGAGGCAGACCCACAGCTCACCACAGCCCTCGCTGCTCTCCAGCCCCCAGTGCCCAGTTCAGAGAGGAGTCGGAGGGAAAAGGGCACCAAAGTCAGAAACAGCCTCGTCTCCTCCTACGACAGGACAGCCCCTGGGCGGGGGAGGGCCTGCTCCCCATCAGGGGCCACCAGGGCGCTGCAGGCACGTGGCCTCCTGTGTCTGTGATGGCATTGCAGGGACATGCCGTGACGGAGGCTTCCAGTGAGATGCCCGCGACACTCGGAGCCCAGGGAGATGGGCCCGTCAGGACAGAGCCGGGTCTGCCTCAGGTGCCCCGAGCACGTGGACCTTGCTGCTGTGGCCCAGGAGGGACTGAGAGCCCAGCCCTGAGTGTCACGCTGTGCTCACTTGAGTGGACCATAGTGTGCAGCGCATCGGGCCACGAGCACACAGCAAGGCTGGCCCACCCTGCCCTGACGGCTCCGGGGCCACAGGAGCCTGCTCTTGCTCTCCCGTGTCCCCGTGGACCTGGGCCGGCTTCCCCTCAAGGCCACACTGCTCGTCCCTGCTCTGGGCCCTCTGCAGCGTGGCACTGCCCTGCTTTAACCAGGGGGAAGTGAAGCCGAGGACACGGTGGCTCGTCGCCAGGGAGTTTCCTCTGGTGAGCACAGGGCTCACCTCCATCTCTGCAGGTGCAGGTGGGGTAAGTGGGTAAACTTCCACGTCTGCAGCCTTGGGGCTTGGGCCCCTGGAGGGAAGGACGCACACTGCAGGTGCAGCAGGGAGGACACGGGGTGGGCACCAGTGGCACTGTGGAGAAGGGTGGTGAGCACTCCCTGGTGGGCCGGGAGCAGCCACACAGCACGTGGGAGGCTCCCAGTCCCACAACTCCAAGGTCACACGGCAGAGCAGCTGAGGAGCCCAGGCCTCTCTGGGAAGCAGGCGGGGACTCTCAGTGACCGCACACGGTGGTGGCTAGACAGAGCCTGGGTGGGGCCTCTGCATCCTAGGGGCTTGCTGCTTGCCCTTCTGAGTGGAGGACGTGCTGCCTGGCCAAAGCCCATCAGTAGTGGGCACTCACGAGGCTGCACTAGCAGAGCTAGCCTCAGCCTGCTAACAGGCTGCTGGCCTCAGGGACCTCCGTCAAGGGACAGCGGTAGCCTGCGACCTTAGGCCTGTGCCCTGTGGCCTCAGTCGGCTCCGCCGTCCTCAGCCCGTCCAGGCAGGGCTGCTGGCCTGCTGCAGGGCGGGGACAGTCCCTGAGGTCTCAGCGTCTCACAGCAGACCCTGACCCTGCTTCCTGCTGTGCCCAGAGGGCTCTGCAAATAGGAGGGCGTGAACCCATCGCTGGGGGTGCTCCAGGGGTGCAGAGTGGCCGACAGTTGGGGGCTGGGCTGCTTTTAGGCCCCATCAGTGGATAAGTGCCCACCTCCCAGCAGCTGGGTCAGCACTGGAGCTGGGGAGGAGGGCCAGGCCCAGACCCGAGCCCAGGCTGCGCGGAGGCGCCCAGCCCCACATGTCTGAGCTCTTGTTACGTGGGTCCCTCCAGCTGCTGAGTTGAGTGGAATTGGGTGTGTGTGATCTTGGCGCAGGGCCAGGAACTGTTGGCTAAACCCTGACAACACGATGATCACAGCGTCTTGCCAAGCAGGGACTGGCAAGAGGGGAAGAGCGGTTTCCTGAGCTAAGTTCAACCCGTATGTGGAGAAGTCCTCCGAACCCTGGTCACTGCTTTCCCACAGACGTTCCCACCTGAATCTTCACAGAGCAGGCCGAGATCAGGACCCCCAAGGCAGATGGCCCACCAGAGTCCACAGGTCAGGTTTCACGGTGGCCACAGCTCGTGCCCATCACTGAACGGGGAAGAGCACCCTACCTGCAGACCCCAGCATGGGCTGGGGGCCAAAGGGCCCCTGGAGCCCCTGGACCAAAGCCAAGAGAGCAGAGGTGCGCAGCGGCCAGCCAGGAAGCCTCTGCTAGCTCTGGTGGGTTGGGGCCTCAGCTGTGGGTAAGCAGTCAGGAAGGCTGCACTCCCTCCAGGAGGGCACAGTCGGCTGGAGGTGCCTGCTGTGCCCGCAGCGCCTGTCTTCCAGGGGAGGGTAATTGCATTATTTGTGTCCACCAGGCTAGTCTGGCCTGGGGTGGGAGCTGGTGGAAGGGCAGGATGCAGCCCCCAGGGAGGCAGGAGCCTGAGTGCTTCCTCTGGGTGCCTCACAGGCCCTGGGCATGAGGACATGCGGGAAGCAGTGCCCTCTGCAGCCGGATGGGCACTGGTGGACAGATGCACCCACACTCCTGCTCCTTGGCTCTCACTTTGCCAACTTGTCGCACTGACTGGATGCCAGCCCAGGCTGATGACCCGGGGGTGGCTGGAGCCTGGGCTCTGCCTGAGTGGCTCATCAGCATGGCGTGTGGCCGTCAGAAGTGGGGAGCACAGGCGGCTCCCGGGGCTGCTCAGTGGGCTGAGAGTCAGGGCCTTGCCCCGGATCCTCTGGAGACAGGAGGCAAGCTGCCCGCCTGAGGCCTTGCCTCGGAGGCCTCCAGAGAAAGCACTGCTCCCGCGAGATGCTTTACCAGAAGAACGTCACGGGGAAGAGCATGAGTCGCACAGCAGAAGGGACATCGGGGGACGGGCCACTCTCGGGAACGTGGAGGGTGCACAGAACCTCTCCTGTCTGTCTGGTCCCACCTGGCCCTCCACGGTGCTTGCAGGACAGATGGGCAGCACAGGCTGTCCCAGGGGTTTGTGTGCCCCTGAGGGCGCTATCAGCACCAGGCTGTGGGGCCATCCCAGGTGTGCGGCCAGTCCCTCCAGACCCCGTCCACATGGACGCCGCGAGGACTGCGGGGAAACCTCCTCTGCCAATGTTGGCAAACTCACTCCAGCATGCCAGCTGGCTGCACGGAAGAGCGTCCCCTCGGAGGGCAGCTCGCAGGGCAGGGGCAGCACCACCTGCAGGGCCAGCAACTCCAGGCCCTGGTTGGATGGAAACCCTGGCAGGAGATCCTGACCTCCGTGGGGTGACACTTGGAGACATCTGAGCAAGGACGGTGGCTGGTGTCATTGTCAAGGCACAGCAGGACGGGTGGGCTCCTGAACAGTTGGACTTCTTTGCCACCAGTGGCCAGCGCTGGGACAAGGGTGTGCAGAGAGGGCAGGGCACCTCCAGCCCACAGGGCCCTGGGACCTGCTTTCCCGTGTCCCTTCTCCTCTTGCTGGAAGAGAGCAGCCACCAGAGGGAAGCACAAGGGCACTTTCCCAGACGTCGCTCGCCCGGAAGAGACAGATTCAAAACTCAAAGTGCATTTCCAACCCAACACGTGGGACTTTTGGGCCTGCCCCAGGGTGACGCGTCGGCGCATCTGACTCTGAGAGTCCCAGGACAGGGAGCCACGGTGCAGCCTGTCTGCTGATACGAGCTCCTCAGGTGAACATTTAAGGTTGTGAAGGTCTCTGTAGGTGATGGGATTGTCCCCAGCTCCCCAAGAGCCTCTGCACCCATAAGGATTCGGCCAGGGGGGAAGAGGGGGCACCCGAAACTCAAGTTTGTTTTTTACCAGTTACGTTCAGACAGAAACAGAGACTGGAAAACAGACCTTACTCGTGGTGGTGGTGATAGCGGCAAGACGGGGATATGTTTAGCTGGACAGTGCAGATGCCCAGAGCTGAGGCTCCACGGAGAAGTCAGAACAAGCTGCAGATGGAGGTGAGTGGCTCTTGTGAGTGGACAGGCTCAACTGCGGAGCCAGCCATTGTGGAAGCCCTGTCACACACCGCCACGGAATCCTGATGAGATGGAGGGTGCACATGCATGTGGTGGTGTGTGCATATGTCTAGTGCTCTGTGCTCATACGTGTGGTGCTGTGTGTGCAGTGTGCACAAAGTGGAACAGCGTGGGGTATGTGTGCATACATGTAGTGGTAATGAATGATGCGTGCAACCAGAGATGTGTGGTGTGTGCATACACCCAGTGATGTGTGTGGTGTGTGCATACGTGTAGCCATGTCTGGTATGTGCATATTGTAGTCATGTGTATGGTGCACATAGTGCGTCATCACATGGCATGTGGCATGTGCATATGTGCAGTGGTACGTAGGCTGTGTGTATTTGTGTAGTGGTGTGCATACATGTAGTGGGGCATGGGGTGTGTGCATGTGTGTAGTGGTGCATGGTGGGTGTGTGTGCACATGTTGTAGTAGGGTATGCACATGCGTGTATAAGTGCATGGTGGGGGGCATGTGAATGTGTGTAGTGGTGCATGGTGGGTGTGTGTGCACATGTTGTAGTAGGGTATGCACATGCGTGTATAAGTGCATGGTGGGGGGCATGTGAATGTGTGTAGTGGTGCATGGTGGGGAGTGTGCACATGTTGTACTGGGGTGTGCACATGTGTGTAGCAGTGCATGGCTGGGTGCATGTGCAGTGTGCAGAGGTGCATGGTGGGGGACGTGTGCATGTGTGCAGTGGTACATGGTGGGGGTGTGTACATGTTGTAGTGGGACGTGTGCATGCATGTAGTGGTGCGTGGTGGGGGGGTGGACATGTTGTAGTGGGATGTGCGCATGTGAGTAGTGGTGTGTGTGTGGTGTGCACATGTGTGTAGCAGTGTGTGGGGCGTGTGCATGGAGCGATGTGTGGTGTTTGTGTGTATGGGGGTGTGTATCTAGTTAAGTTGGTTCTGAAAATCATCTGTTCAAGTCCGAGGAGGACAGATGTCCAGGGACAGTCAAGCTGTCTGGGGAAGAGCAGGAGGGGCAGGTGCTGTCAGGAGTGGGGTGTATGATGTGGCCTAAGAACGCACAGTTGGTGGAACAGAGTAGCCCCAACATGGGTGTTCCATGAAGGTGGCACTCAGCTGACGAGTAGGGAGCAAGTCATCCAGTAACACTGCAGGACTGAATGCTCTCGTGCTCAGGACTGTGAAAGTGAGAAGTCTGAGAAGACTTATTTTCTCACATTCTGCTGTTGCACGAATAAATCGGTGAAGCCCTTTCAGAAGGTAATTTTGCAATAAAAATGCACATACTCCATGAGCAGAAAACTCCACTTCTTGTAATCTAATTTGCAAAACTTATTGCATCAATGTGCAGCTGTCTGAGAGCAGCCAAGCCAGCACTGTGTGCAGGGCAGTGACCAAGTGGAAAAGGCCGACGCGGGGCATGTCAGTATCTCACGTTGCGAGGGGTCAGGTGGGTCGGTGCTCAGACGGGAGGGCACCCACTCTGAGCTGCCTGCGGCTGGCGGTTCCCTGCAGTGTGGACCATGTGCAGTGCCCAGACAGAACAGGACCCCTAGGGACAACACCCAGGGCCACACGCTGGCCCTGTGAGGAGCTCTGGCTGGGGGGCACTGGCTCTGTGGTGTGCTGCAGGGCTGCCGTGAGGCTGGGCTTGTGTGGGGCCCTGGCCACTTGCTGTGATTTTCAGATTGTGACTGT
The DNA here is from genome assembly GCF_045843805.1 of Urocitellus parryii. Taxonomy (NCBI): domain Eukaryota; kingdom Metazoa; phylum Chordata; class Mammalia; order Rodentia; family Sciuridae; genus Urocitellus; species Urocitellus parryii. The sequence continues at coordinate 1,429,330 of NC_135533.1, read as the reverse complement.
GGGGGATTGAGGACTCTGTCCAAGGCTCTAGATCCTTCAAGATGGAAACTCCTCCAAAAGACACAGCTGCCCATCAGGGCAGTGAGGAGTGACCAGAGGTCAGTGGCTCTGCAAGATGGGGGGCTGCGGGGCCTGGCAGGGCCAGGGCTCACATTCACCGAGCACAGTTGCCCTGGGTGCTGCCACAGAGGCTATGGCCTCCGCAGGCCCCAGAGTCCATGTGTCAGTGGTCTCACTAGAGAGGGAGACGGGGAAGGCCAGTGGTTTAAGACCCCCGCCCACCTGCCCCTCTGCTGCTTATCATGGCCGGGCAGTGGGTGGTGCCTCCTGGGAACGCCTGGTCTCCAGAGCTCTCCCTCCCGTCCACGCTGGCTGCTGAGGCTGCTTGTGGACACGCAGAGGCCTCGTGTCCTCACTGGCCTTCCCCAGGCCCCTGCAGTGGGGATGTGGTCTAGCCTCCCAGGCCCGGCACCAAGCTACCCCTAGGCCCCCTGTTGGTGTGGGCGTGAGTCAGTGGGCGTGAGAGGCGTGGGGGCTGAGTGGGTTTGCAGGATGCTGAGGGAAGGGTCCTGTCACATGCAGGCAGCTGGCCCTGCCCATTTCCTCAGGAATCACTTTCAAGGGCCGCGGACCACGAGGCCTCTCCTGGGGCCCAGGGGGAGGCAGGGAGGGTCAGGATGCAGAGCTGCCCTCTGCTCCAGGGAGCCCCCAGCACCAGCTGCCCTTGGCGGGGCTCAGGGGCTATGGCTTCCAGCCCTTCACTCCACCTTCTGCCCAGGACACTGTGGGCTGTTTCTGTGCCCCTCACCAGAGTGTGTGTGACCTTGGGCAGCGCAGGTGCTCCTCGACTGTCCCTAAGTGGGCGAACACATCTGCTTTTCTGCCAGCCTCTTACACAGCAAGACTTGTGCTGGGCATCTGCGCCCACATCCCTTCACACCGACCGGGATGAGGGAAGCTGGTGGCTTGCAGGGTGCTCTCCGAGGCCCAGCACTCCTTATTCATGGCTTGATGTTTTAAAGCATAGCTGGTAATTTAATCAGCAATCAATGAACACTCCGTTTTAACTTCAAAGCATGACTGGGTCAGATCGATCTCGCTGTCACCCTATCTCGGCCACTGATGCGAGTATAAATCCCATCTCTTCTCCTAAAGTGGAGGCTAGGGACCTCAGTTTGGGACTAATCAGCAGTGATGAACTGAAATAAATGAGGTAAATATTCTGTGTCTTCAGGCTAATGGGCCCTCTGCAAGGTACCCCATCCAGAGAGCCTTCCAAGGCACACTTGCACAGCTGTACCAAGGAAACGCCGCGGGAGAGCCAAGGCCACAGGTTTCCACAGGTGTGTGAACTCGCCCTTCACGTGGCTGGCACACGGCAGGCCCTGCTCCAGGTCTGGGTGGCCACAGCCCCCGGTGAGGCCACTGCAGCTCTGTGTCTAAGGCAGTGTTCCTGCACCTGCATGTGGGGGGCCTGAACTTCTGCTGGGGACGGCCTCGCAGGGACCCCAATCCTGACCTTGTGGGTTTCCTGAGTGTGTGTCCTGTGTGCACTGGCCTCCCAAGTGTGCAGTGGCCTCGGGGCTGTCACCAGGGGCCACAGTTCTGCCTGGAAGGCATCTCTGGTGTCCCATGCAGGCCTCTGCATTCCTCCTCTCCAGTGCTGTGTGTGGCAGGTGGGCAGCAGGGAGCCTCCAGAGCAGCTCCCCGAGGGCACGCCTGAGCCCGGGCCAGTCCACTCCATCCTAACCCAAGGCATTCCTTCCAGCGCTCCCTGCGCCCCTCAGAGACATGGCCCCCCACTCTGTCCCGCCCAGCTCCTCAGTGCCAGCCCTGCCCAGGTGAAGCAGCTGGCGGTAGCAGGAGCCTCTACTTCTGACCAGTGAAGTTGGGCTGCCTTTGGGTAAGTTGAAGAAAGGATCCCTGTCTAAGAGGGAAGCAGCCCCTGCTCCTGAACACGGCTGGCCTCACGGCCTCCTCGCTCAGCTCAGACCCCGGATTCCACTTCCTTGTCACCTACAGTGTCCCCAGCACAGACCTAAAGGGAGGAACCGGCACCTTAAGCATTTTTATTTCTCATCATGTTGTTTACTGCAACACTGCTCAGGGCTTGCAGAGACCAGCCCAGCATGACGGCAACCAGACCTGTGGACAGTGTCAGCACTGCCTTCCGCAGGCCACTCCAGGTCCCCGTGTCCCTGCACCAGCCTCTGCAGGCCTCTCCAGGTCCCCATGACCCTGCACCAGCCTTCTGCAGGCCTCTCCAGGTAACATGACCCTCCACCAGCCCTCTGCAGGCCACTCCAGGTCTCCATGACCCTGAACCAGGCCTCTGCAGGCCTCTCCAGGTCCCCGTGTCCCTGCACCAGCCGCTGCAGGCCACTCGAGGTCCCCTTGTCCTCCACAAGCCCTCTGCAGGGCGCTCCAGGTCCCCATGACCATGCACAAGCGCTCTGTAGGCCACTCCAGGTGCCTGTGTCCCTGCAACAGCCTCTGCAGGCCGCTCCAGGTCGCTGTGTACCTGCACCAGACTCTGCAGGTCAATCCAAGTCACTGTGTCCCTGCACAAGCACTCTGCAGGCCACTCCAGGTCCCCGTGTCCCTCCACCAGCACTCTGTAGGCCACTCCACGTCCCCTTGTCCCTGCACCAGACCTCTGCAGGGCACTCCAGGTCCCCATGTCATTGTATCAGGCTCTGCAGGCCACTCGAGGTACCCATGTCTCTGCACCAGCCATCTACAGGCCACTCCAGGTCACCATGACCCTGCACCAGCAATCTACAGGCCACTCCAGGTCACCATGACCCTGAACCAGCACTCTGCAGGTCACTCCAGGTCCCCGTGTACCTCCATCAGCCTCCACAGACCATTCCAGGTCCCCGAGTCCATACACCAGCCTCTGGAGGTCACTCCAAGTCACTGTGTCACCCACCAGCCCCCTGCAGACCATTCCAGAATCACTCAAAGAGGACCTTGGTCCTGACACACTGGGCTGTCACCTGGGAGGTGAGGACACACTCAATGACCTCCCCTCACTGAGGACCTTGGTCCTGACACACTAGCTGTCACCTGGGAGGTGAGGACACATTCTCTGACCTCCCCTCACTGAGGACCTTGGTCGTGACACACTGGACTGTCACCTGGGAGGTGAGGACACACTCTCTGACCTCCCCTAACTGAGGATATTGGTCCTGAAACACTGGCTGTCACCTGGGAGGTGAGGACACACTCTCTGACCTCCCCTCACTGAGGACCTTGGTACAGAAACACTGGCTGTCACCTGGAAGGTGAGGACACACTCTCTACCTCCCATCACTGAGGACCTTGGTCCTGACACACTGGCTGACACCTGGGAGGTGAGGACACACTCTCTGACCTCCCCTCACTTGAGGACCTAGGTGTTGACACACTGGCTGTCACCTGGGAGGTGAGGACACACTCTCTGACCTCCCCTCACTGAGGACGTAGGTCCTGACACACTGGCTGTCACCTGGGAGTGAGGACACACTCTCTGACCTCCCCTCACTGAGGACCTTGGTCCTGACACACTGGCTGTCACCTGGCAGTGAGGACACACTCTGTGACCTCTGCTCACTGAGGACCTTGATCCTGACACACTGACTGTCACCTGGGAGGTGAGGACACACTCTCTGACCTCCCCTCACTGAGGACATAGGTCCTGACACACTGGCTGTCACCTGGGAGTGAGGACACACTCTCTGACCTCCCCTCACTGAGGACCTTGGTCCTGACACACTGGCTGTCACCGGGCAGTGAGGACACACTCTGTGACCTCTACTCACTGAGGACCTTGATCCTGACACACTGACTGTCACATGGGAGGTGAGGAAACACTCTGTGATCTCTGCTCACTGAGGACCTTGACCCTGACACACTGACTGTAACCTGGGAGGTGAGGGCACACTCTCTGACCTCACCTCACTGAGGACCTTGGTCCTGACACACTGCCTGTCACCTGGGAGTGAGGACACACTCTCTGACCTCCCCTCACTGAAGACCTTCGTCCTGTAACACTGGCTGTCACCTGGGAGTGAGAGCACACTCTCCGACCACCCCTCACTGAAGACCTTGGTCCTGACACACTGGCTGTCACCTGGAAGGTGAGGGCACACTCTCTGACCTCCCCTCACTGAGGACCTTGGTCCTGACACACTGGCTGTCACATGGGAGGTGGGGACACACTCTCTGACCTCCCCTCACTGAGGAACTTGGTCCTGACACACTGGCTGTCACCTGGGAGGTGAGGACACACTCTCTACCTCCCCTCAATTGAGGACCTAGGTGTTGACACACTGGCTGTCACCTGGGAGGTGAGGACACACTCTCTGACCTCCCCTCACTGAGGACGTAGGTCCTGACACACTGGCTGTCACCTGGGAGTGAGGACACACTCTCTGACCTCCCCTCACTGAGGACCTTGGTCCTGACACACTGGCTGTCACCTGGGAGGTGAGGACACACTCTCTGACCTCTGCTCACTGAGGACCTTGATCCTGACACACTGACTGTCACCTAGGAGGTGAGGACACACTCTCCGACCTACCCTCACTGAGGACCTAGGTCCTGACACACTGGCTGTCACCTGGGAGTGAGGACACACTCTCTGACCTCCCCTCACTGAGGACCTTGGTCCTGACACACTGGCTGTCACCTGGCAGTGAGGACACACTCTGTGACTTCTGCTCACTGAGGACCTTGATCCTGACACACTGACTGTCACGTGGGAGGTGAGGGCAAACTCTCTGACCTCACCTCACTGAGGACCTTGGTCCTGACACACTGGCTGTCACCTGGGAGTGAGGACACACTCTCTGACCTCCCCTCACTGAGGACCTTCGTCCTGTAACACTGGCTGTCACCTGGGAGTGAGGGCACACTCTCTGACCTCCCCTCACTGAAGACCTTGGTCCTGACACACTGGCTGTCACCTGGGAGGTGAGGGCACACTCTCGGACCTCCCCTCAGTGAGGACCTAGGTCCTGACACACTAGCTGTCACATGGGAGGTGGGGACACACTCTCGGACCTCCCCTCAGTGAGGACCTTGGTCCTGACACACTGGCTGTCACCTGGGAGTGAGGACACACTCTCTGACCTCTGCTCACTGAGGACCTTGGTCCTGACACACTGGCTGTCACCTGGGAGGTGAGGACACACTCTCTGACCTCCCCTCACTGAGGACCTTGATCCTGAAACACTGACTGTCACCTGGGAGGTGAGGGCACACTCTCTGGCCTCCCCTCACTGAGGACCTTGGTCCTGACACACTGGCTGTCACCTGGGTGGTGAGGGCAAACTCTCTGAACTCCCCTCACTGAGGACCTTGGTCCTGACACACTGGCTGTCACCTGGGAGTCACGAAACACTCTCTGACCTCCCCTCACTGAGGACCTTGGTCCTGACACACTGGCTCTCACCTGGGAGGTGAGGACACACTCTATGAACTCCCCTCACTGAGGACCTTGGTCCTGACACACTGGCTGTCACCTGGGAGGTGAGGACACACTCTCTGTCCTCCCATCACTGAGGACCTTGGTCCTGACACACTGGCTGTCACCTGGGAGGTGAGGACACACTCTCTGACCTCCCCTAACTGAGGACCTTGGTGCTGACACACTGGCTCTCACCTGGGAGGTGAGGACACACTCTCTGACCTCCCTTCACTGAAGACAATGGTCCTGACACACTGTCTTTCACCTGGGAGGTGAGGGCACACTCTCTGACCTTCCCTCACTGAGGACCTTGGTCCTGACACACTGGCTGTCACCTGGGAGGTGGGGACACACTCTCTGACCTCCCCTCACTGAGGACCTTGGTCCTGACACACTGGCTGTCACCTGGGAGGTGAGGACACACTCTCTGACCTCCCCTCACTGAGGAGCTTGGTCCTGACACAATGGCTGTCACCTGGGAGGTGGGGACACTCCCGCTGACGTCTCCTCACTGAGGACCTTGGTCCTGACACACTGGGCTGTCACCTGGGAGGTGAGGACACACTCTCTGACCTCCCCTCACTGAGGACCTTGGTCCTGACACACTGTGCTGTCACCTGGGAGGTGAGGACACACTCCCTGACCTCCCCTCACTGAGGACCTTGGTCCTGACACACTGTTCTGTAACCTAGGAGGTGAGGGCACACTCCCTGACCTCCCCTCACTGAGGACCTTGGTCCTGACACACTGGCTGTCACCTGGGAGGTGAGGACACACTCTCTGAACTCCCCTCACTGAGGACCTTGGTCCTGACACACTGGGCTGTCACCTGGGAGTTGTTGACACACTCTCTGACCTCCCCTCACTGAGGACCTTGGTCCTGACACACTGGCTGTCACCTGGGAGTGAGGGCACACTCTCTGACCTCTGCTCACTGAGGACCTTGGTCCTGACACACTGGCTGTCACCTGGGAGGTGAGGACACTCCCTGACCTATCCTCACTGAGGACCTTGGTCTTGACACACTGGCTGTTTCCTGGAGTTGAGGACACACTCTCTGACCTCCCCTCACTAGGACCTGGGTCCTGACACACTGGGCTGTCACCTGGAGGTGAGGACACTCTCTCTGACCTCCCTTAACTGAGGACCTTAGTCCTGACACACTGGCTGTCACCTGGGAGGTGAGGGGCACATTCTCTGACCTCCCCTCACTGAGGACCTAGGTCCTGACACACTGACTGTCACCTGGGAGGTGAGGCCACACTCTCTGACATTCCTCACTGACACCTTGGTCCTGACACACTAGCTGTCACCTGGGAAGTGAGGACACACTCTCTGATGTCCCCTCACTGAGGACCTTTGTCCTGAAACACTGGCTGTCACCTGGAAGTTGAGGACACACTCTCTGACCTCCCCTCAATGAGGACCTTGATCCTGACACACTGGCTGTCACCTGGGAGGTGAGGACACACTCTCTAACCTCCCCTCACTGAGCACATTGGTCTTGACACACTGGCTGTCACCTGGGAGGGGAGGACACACTCTCTAACCTCCCCTCACTAGGTCCTTGGTCCTGACATACTGGCTGTCATCTGGGAGGTGAGGGCACACTCTCTGAACTCTGCTCACTGAGGACGTTGGTCCTGACATACTGTCTCTCACCTGGGAGGTGAGGACACACTCAATGACCTCTGCTCACTGAGGACCTTGGTACTGACACACTGGCTGTCACCTGGGAGGTGAGGACACACTCTCTGACCTCCCCTCACTGTGGACATTGGTCCTGACACACTGGCTGTCACCTGGGAGGTGAGGACACACTCTCTGAGCTCCCCTCACTGAGGACCTGGGTCCTGACACACTGGCTGTCACCTGGGAGTAAGGACACACTTTCTGACCTCCCGTCAATGAGGAACTTGGTCCTGAAACACTGGCTGTCACCTGGGAGGTGACCACACACTCTGAACGCCCCTCACTGAGGACCTTGATCCAGACACACTGGCTGTCACCTGGGAGGTGAGGACACACTCTCTGACCTCCCCTCACTGAGGACCTTGGTCCTGACACACTGGCTGTCACCTGGGAGGTGAGGACACACTCTCTGACCTCCCCTCACTGAGGACCTTGGTCCTGTCACACTGGGCTGTCACCTGGGAGGTGAGATCACACTCTCTGACCTCCCCTCACTGAGGACCTAGGACCTGACACACTGGGCTGTCACCTGGGAGGTGAGGGCTCATTCTCTGTCCTCCCCTCACTGAGGACCTTGGTCCTGACACACTGGGGCTGTCACCTGGGAGTTAGGACACACTCTCTGACCTCCCCTCACTGAGGACCTTGGTCCTGAAACACTGGCTGTCACATGGGAGGTGAGGACTCACTCTCTAACCTCCCGTCACTGAGGACCTTGGTCCTGACACACTGGGCTGTCACCTGGGAGGTGAGGACACACTCTCTGACTTCCCCTCACTGAGGACCTTGGTCCTGACACACTGGCTGTCACTGGGAGGTGAGGACCCACTCTCTGACCTCCTCTAACTCAGGACCTTGGTCCTGACACACTGGCTGTCACCTGGAGGTGAGGACACACTCTCTGTCCTCTCCTCACTGAGGACCTTGGTCCTGACAAACTGGCTGTCATCTGGGAGTGAGGACACATTCTCTGACCACCCCTCACTGAGGACCTTGGTCCTGACACACTGCTGTTACCTGGGACGTGAGGACACACTCTCTGACCTCCCCTCACTGAGGACCTTGTTCCAGACACACTGGCTGTCGCCTGGGAGGTGAGGACACACTCTCTGACCTCCCCTCACTGAGGACCTTGGTCCTGACACACTGGCTGTCACCTGGGAGGTGAGGACACACTCTCTGACCTCCCATCACTGAGGACCTTGGTCCTGACACACTGGCTGTCACCTGGCAGTGAGGACACACTCTCTGACCTCCCCTCACTGAGAACCTTGGTCCTGACACACTGGCTGTCACATGGGAGGTGGGGACACACTCTCTGAACTCCCCTCACTGAGGACCTTGGTCCTGACACACTGTCTGTCACCTGAGAGTTGAGGACACACTCTGTGTCCTCCCCTCACTGAGGACCTTGGTCCTGACACACTGGGCTGTAACCTGGGAGGTGAGGGCACACTCTCTCACCTCGCCTCACTGAGGACCTTGGTCCTCGCACACTGGCTGTCACCTGGGAGGTGAGGACACACTCTCTGACCTCCCCTCACTGAGGATCTCGGTCCTGAGACACTGGCTGTCCACCTGGAGCTGAGGACACACTCTCTGAATTCTCCTCACTGAGGACCTTGGTCGTGACACACTGGCTGTCACCTGGGAGGTGAGGACACACTTTCTGACCTCCCTCACTGAAGACCTTGGACCTGACACACTGGCTGTCACCTGGGAGGTGAGGACACACTCTCTGACCTCCCCTCACTGAGGACCTTGGTCCTGACACACTGGGCTGTCACCTGGGAGTTGCTGACACACTCTCTGACCTCCCTCAATGAGGACCTTGGTCCTGACACACTGGCTATCACCTGGGAGGTGAGGGCACACTCTCTGACCTCCCCTAACTGAGGACCTTGGTCCTGACACACTGGCTGTCACCTGGGAGGTGAGGACACACACTCTGACCTCCCCTCACTGAGGACCTTGGTCTTGACACACTGGCTGTCACCTGGGTGGTGAGGACACACTCTATGACCTCCCCTCACTAGGACCTTGGTCCTGACACACTGGGATGTCACCTGGGAGGTGAGGAAACTCTCACTGACCTCCCTTATCTGAGGACCTTAGTCCTGACACACTGGCTGTCACCTGGGAGGTGAGGGCACACTCTCTGACCTCCCCTCACGGAGGACCTAGGTCCTGACACACTGACTGTCACCTGGGAGGTGAGGGCACACTCTCTGGCGTCCCCTCACTGAGGACCTTGGTCCTGACACACTGAGCTGTAACCTGGGAGTGAGGACACACTCCCTGACCTCTCGCACTGAGGACTTTGGTCCTGACACACTGGCTGTCACCTGGGAGGTGAGGACACACTCTGTGACCTCCCCTCACTGAGGACCTGGGTCCTGACACACTGGCTGTCACCTGGGAGTGAGGACACACTTTCTGACCTCCCGTCAATGAGGACCTTGGTCCTGACACAATGGGCTGTCACCTGGGAGGTGAGGACACACTCTCTGACCTCCCCTCACTGAGGACCTTGGTCTGACACACTGTTCTGTAACCTAGGAGGTGAGGGGCACACTCCCTGACCTCCCCTCACTGAGGACCTTGGTCCTGACACACTGGCTGTCACCTGGGAGGGTGAGGACACACTCTCTGAACTCCCCTTACTGAGGACCTTGGTCCTGACACACTGGGCTGTCACCTGGGAGTTGTTGACACACTCTCTGACCTCCCCTCACTGAGGACCTTGGTCCTGACACACTGGCTGTCACCTGGAGTGACTGCACACTCTCTGACCTCTGCTCACTGAGGACCTTGGTCCTGACACACTGGCTGTCACCTGGGAGGTGAGGGACACTCCCTGACCTATCCTCACTGAGGACCTTGGTCTTGACACACTGGCTGTCACCTGGGAGTTGAGGACACACTCTCTGACCTCCCCTCACTAGGACCTGGGTCCTGACACACTGGCTGTCATCTGGGAGGTGAGGACACTCTCTCTGACCTCCCTTAACTGAGGACCTTAGTCCTGACACACTGGCTGTCACCTGGGAGGTGAGGGCACATTCTCTGACCTCCCCTCACTGAGGACCTAGGTCCTGTCACACTGACTGTCACCTGGGAGGTGAGGCCACACTCTCTGACATTCCCTCACTGACACCTTGGTCCTGACACACTAGCTGTCACCTGGGAAGTGAGGACACACTCTCTGATGTCCCCTCACTGAGGACCTTTGTCCTGAAACACTGGCTGTCACCTGGAAGTTGAGGACACACTCTCTGACCTCCCCTGAATGAGGACCTTGATCCTGACACACTGGCTGTCACCTGGGAGGTGAGGACACACTCTCTAACCTCCCCTCACTGAGCACATTGGTCTTGACACACTGGCTGTCACCTGGGAGGGGAGGACACACTCTCTAACCTCCCCTCACTAGGTCCTTGGGTCCTGACATACTGGCTGTCATCTGGGAGGTGAGGGCACACTCTCTGACCTCTGCTCACTGAGGACGTTGGTCCTGACATACTGTCTCTCACCTGGGAGGTGAGGACACACTCAATGACCTCTGCTCACTGAGGACCTTGGTACTGACACACTGGCTGTCACCTGGGACGTGAGGACACACTCTCTGACCTCCCTTCACTGTGGACATTGGTCCTGACACACTGGCTGTCACCTGGGAGGTGAGGACACACTCTCTGAGCTCCCCTCACTGGAGGACCTGGGTCCTGACACACTGGCTGTCACCTGGGAGTAAGGACACACTTTCTGACCTCCCGTCAATGAGGAACTTGGTCCTGACACACTGGCTGTCACCTGGGAGGTGACCAAACACTCTGAACTACCCTCACTGAGGACCTTGATCCAGACACACTGGCTGTCACCTGGGAGGTGAGGACACACTCCTCTGACCTCCCCTCACTGAGGACCTTGGTCCTGACACACTGGCTGTCACCTGGGAGGTGAGGACACACTCTCTGACTCCCCTCACTGAGAACCTTGGTCCTGTCACACTGGGCTGTCACCTGGGAGGTGAGATCACACTCTCTGACCTCCCCTCACTGAGGACCTAGGACCTGACACACTGGGCTGTCACCTGGGAGGTGAGGGCTCATTCTCTGTCCTCCCCTCACTGAGGACCTTGGTCCTGAAACACTGGGCTGTCACCTGGGAGTTAGGACACACGCTCTGACCTCCCCTCACTGAGGACCTTGGTCCTGAAACACTGGCTGTCACATGGGAGGTGAGGACTCACTCTCTGACCTCCGTCACTGAGGACCTTGGTTCTGAACACTGGGCTGTCACCTGGGAGGTGAGGACACACTCTCTGACTTCCCCTCACTGAGGACCTTGGTCCTGACACACTGGCTGTCACTGGGAGGTGAGGACCCACTCTCTGACCTCCTCTAACTCAGGACCTTGGTCCTGACACACTGGCTGTCACCTGGGAGGTGAGGACACACTCTCTGTCCTCTCCTCACTGAGGACCTTGGTCCTGACACACTGGCTGTCACCTGGGAGTGAGGACACACTCTCTGACCACCCTCACTGAGGACCTTGGTCCTGACACACTGGCTGTTACCTGGGACGTGAGGACACACTCTCTGACCTCCCCCTCAATGAGGACCTTGGTCCTGACACACTAGCGGTCACATGGGAGGTGGGGACACACTCTCTGACCTCCCCTCACTAGGACCTTGGTCCTGACACACTGTCTGTCACCTGAGAGGTGAGGACACACGCTGTGTCCTCCCCTCACTGAGGACCTTGGTCCTGACACACTGTGCTGTAACCTGGGAGGTGAGGGCACACTCTCTCACCTCGCCTCACTGAGGACATTGTCCTCGCACACTGGCTGTCACCTGGGAGTGAGGACACACTCTCTGACCTCCCCTCACTGAGGATCTCGGTCCTGAGACACTGGCTGTCACCTGGAGCTGAGGACACAATCTCTGACCTCTGCTCACTGAGGATCTTGGTCCTGACACATGGCTGTCACCTGGGAGGTGAGGACACACTTTCTGACTTCCCTCACTGAAGACCTTGGACCTGACACACTGGCTGTCACCTGGGAGGTGAGGACACACTCTCTGACCTCCCCTCACTGAGGACCTTGGTCCTGACACACTGGGCTGTCACCTGGGAGTTGCTGACACACTCTCTGACCTCTCCTCAATGAGGCCTTGGTCCTGACACACTGGCTATCACCTGGGAGGTGAGGGCACACTCTCTGACCTCCCCTAACTGAGGACCTTGGTCCTGACACACTGGCTGTCACCTGGGAGGTGAGGACACACACTCTGACCTCCCCTCACTGAGGACCTTGGTCTTGACACAACTGGCTGTCACCTGGGTGGTGAGGACACACTCTATGACCTCCCCTCACTAGGACCTTGGTCCTGACACACTGGGATGTCACCTGGGAGGTGAGGAAACTCTCACTGACCTCCCTTAACTGAGGACCTTAGTCCTGACACACTGGCTGTCACCTGGGAGGTGAGGGCACACTCTCTGACCTCCCCTCACGGAGGACCTAGGTCCTGACACACTGACTGTCACCTGGGAGGTGAGGGCACACTCTCTGGCGTCCCCTCACTGAGGACCTTGGTCCTGACACACTGGGCTGTAACCTGGGAGTGAGGACACACTCCCTGACCTCTCGCACTGAGGACCTTGGTCCTGACACACTGGCTGTCACCTGGGAGGTGAGGACACACTCTCTGACCTCCCCTCACTGAGGACCTGGGTCCTGACACACTGGCTGTCACCTGGGAGTGAGGACACACTTTCTGACCTCCCGTCAATGAGGACCTTGGTCCTGACACACTGGCTGTCACCTGGGAGGTGACGACACACACTCTGAACTCCCCCTCACTGAGGTCCTTGGTCCAGACACACTGGCTGTCACCTATGAGGTGAGGACACACTCTCTGACCTCCCCTCACTGAGGACCTTGGTCCTGACACAATGGCTGTCACCTGGGAGGTGAGGACACACTCTCTGACCTCCCCTCACTGAGGACCTTCGTCCTGTCACACTGGGCTGTCACCTGGGAGGTGAGGACACACTCTCTGAACTCCCCTCACTGAGGACCTAGGTCCTGACACACTGGGCTCTCACGTGGGAGGTGAGGGCTCACTCTCTGACCTCCCCTAACTGAGGAACTTGGTCCTGACACAATGGGCTGTCAGCTGGGAGTTAGGACACACTCTCTGACCTCCCCTCACTGAGGACCTTGGTCCTGACACACTGGCTGTCACATGGGAGGTGAGGACTCACTTTCTGACCTCCCGCACTGAGGACCTTGGTCCTGACACACTGGCTGTCACCTGGGAGGTGAGGACACACTCTCTGACCTTCCTCACTGAGGACCTTGATCCTGACACACTAGCTGTCACCTGGGAAGTGAAGACACACTCTCTGAAGTCCCCTAACTGAGGACCTTGGTCCTGAAACACTGGCTGTCACCTCGGAGGTGAGGACACATTCTCTGACTTCCCCTCAATGAGGAACTTGATCCTGACACACTGGCTGTCACCTGGGAGGTGAGGACACACTCTCTGACCTCCCCTCACTGAGCACATTGGTCCTGACACACTGGCTGTCACCTGGGAGGTGAGGACACACTCTCTAACCTCCCCTCACTAGGTCCTTGGTCCTGACACACTGGCTGTCATCTGGGAGGTGAGGGCAAACTCTCTGAACTGTGCTCACTGAGGACATTGGTCCTGACATACTGTCTCTCACCTGGGAGGTGAGGACACACTCTATGACCTCTGCTCACTGAGGACCTTGGTCCTGACACACTGGCTGTCACCTGGGAGTTGAGGACACACTCTCTGACCTCCCCTCACTGTGGACATTGGTCCTGACACACTGGCTGTCACCTGGGAGATGGGGACACACTCTCTGACCTCCCCTCACTGAGGACCTGGGTCCTGACACACTGGCTGTCACCTGGGAGTGAGGACACCATTTCTGACCTCCCGTCAATGAGGACCTTGGTCCTGACACACTGGCTGTCACCTGGGAGGTGACGACACACACTCTGAACTCCCCTCACTGAGGACCTTGGTCCTGACACAGTGGGCTGTCACCTGGGAGTTAGGACACACTCTCTGACCTCCCCTCACTGGACGACCTTGGTTCTGAAACACTGGCTGTCACATGGGAGGTGAGGACTCACTCTTTGACCTCCCGTCACTGAGGACCTTGGTCCTGACACACTGGGATGTCACCTGGGAGGTGAGGAAACACTCTCTGACTTCCCCTCACTGAGGACCTTGGTCCTGACACACTGGCTGTCACCTGGGAGATGGGGACACACTCTCTGACCTCCCTCACTGAGGACCTTAGTTCTGAAACACTGGCTGTCACATGGGAGGTGAGGACTCACTCTTTGACCTCCCCTCACTGAGGACCTGCTCCTGACACACTGGGCTGTCACCTGGAGGTGAGGAAACACTCTCTGACTTCCTCTCACTGAGGACTTTGGTCTTGACACACTGGCTGTCACTGGGAGGTGAGGACCCACTCTCTGACCTCCTCTAACTGGGGACCTTGGTCCTGACACACTGGCTGTCACCTGGGAGGTGAGGACACAATCTCTGACCTCTGCTCACTGAGGACGTTGGTCGTGACACACTGGACTGTCACCTGGGATGTGAGGACACACTCTCTGTCCTCCCCTCACTGAGGACCTTAGTCCTGACACACTGGCTGTCACCTGGGAGGTGAGGGCACACTCTCTGACCTCCCCCACTGAGGACCGTGGTCCTGACACACTGGCTGTCACCTGGGAGGTGAGGGCAAACTCTCTGACCTCCCCTCACTGAGGACCTTGGTCCTGACACACTGGCTGTCACATGGGAGGTGGGGACACACTCTCTGACCTCCCCTCACTAGGACCTTGGTCCTGACACACTGTCTGTTACCTGAGAGGTGAGGACACACTCTGTGTCCTCCCCTCACGGAGGACCTTGGTCCTGACACACTGGGCTGTAACCTGGGAGGTGAGGGCACACTCTCTCACCTCGCCTCACTGAGGTCCTTGGTCCTCGCACACTGGCTGTCACCTGGGAGGTGAGGACACACTCTCTGACCTCCTCTCACTGAGGATCTCGGTCCTGAGACACTGGCTGTCACCTGGAGCTGAGGACACACTCTCTGACCTCTGCTCACTGAGGATCTTGGTCCTGACACATGGCTGTCACCTGGGAGGTGAGGACACACTTTCTGACCTCCCTCACTGAAGACCTTGGACCTGACAACTGGCTGTCACCTGGGAGGTGAGGACACACTCTCTGACCTCCCCTCACTGAGGACCCTTGGTCCTGACACACTGGGCTGTCACCTGGGAGTTGCTGACACACTCTCTGACCTCCCCTCAATGAGGACCTTGGTCCTGACACACTGGCTATCACCTGGGAGGTGAGGGCACACTCTCTGACCTCCCCTAACTGAGGACCTTGGTCCTGACACACTGGCTGTCACCTGGGAGGTGAGGACACACACTCTGACCTCCCCTCACTGAGGACCTTGTCTTGACACACTGGCTGTCACCTGGGTGGTGAGGACACACTCTATGACCTCCCCTCACTAGGACCTTGGTCCTGACACACTGGGATGTCACCCTGGGAGGTGAGGAAACTCTCACTGACCTCCCTTAACTGAGGACCTTAGTCCTGACACACTGGCTGTCACCTGGGAGGTGAGGGCAACACTCTCTGACATCCCCTCACGGAGGGACCTAGGTCCTGACACACTGACTGTCACCTGGGAGGTGAGGGCACACTCTCTGGCGTCCCCTCACTGAGGACCTTGGTCCTGACACACTGGGCTGTAACCTGGGAGTGAGGACACACTCCCTGACCTCTCGCACTGAGGACCTTGGTCCTGACACACTGGCTGTCCACCTGGGAGGTGAGGACACACTCTCTGACCTCCCCTCACTGAGGACTGGGTCCTGACACACTGGCTGTCACCTGGGAGTGAGGACACACTTTCTGACCTCCCGTCAATGAGGACCTTGGTCCTGACACACTGGCTGTCACCTGGGAGGTGACGACACACACTCTGAACTCCCCTCACTGGAGGACCTTGGTCCAGACACACTGGCTGTCACCTAGGAGTGAGGACACACTCTCTGACCTCCCTCACTGAGGACCTTGGTCCTGACACAAGGCTGTCACCTGGGAGGTGAGGACACACTCTCTGACCTCCCCTCTCTGAGGACCTTGGTCCTGTCACACTGGGCTGTCACCTGGGAGGTGAGGACACACTCTCTGAACTCCCCTCACTGAGGACCTAGGTCCTGACACACTGGGCTCTCACGTGGGAGGTGAGGGCTCACTCTCTGACCTCCCCTAACTGAGGAACTTGGTCCTGACACAATGGGCTGTCAGCTGGGAGTTAGGACACACTCTCTGACCTCCCCTCACTGAGGACCTTGTCCTGAAACACTGGCTGTCACATGGGAGGTGAGGACTCACTTTCTGACCTCCCGCACTGAGGACCTTGGTCCTGACACACTGGCTGTCACCTGGGAGGTGAGGACACACTCTCTGACCTTCCCTCACTGAGGACCTTGATCCTGACACACTATCTGTCACCTGGGAAGTGAAGACACACTCTCTGAAGTCCCCTAACTGAGGAACTTGGTCCTGAAACACTGGCTGTCACCTCGGAGTTGAGGACACATTCTCTGACTTCCCCTCAATGAGGAACTTGATCCTGACACACTGGCTGTCACCTGGGAGGTGAGGACACACTCTCTGACCTCCCCTCACTGAGCACATTGGTCCTGACACACTGGCTGTCACCTGGGAGGGAGGACACACTCTCTAACCTCCCCTCACTAGGTCCTTGGTCCTGACACACTGGCTGTCATCTGGGAGGTGAGGGCAAACTCTCTGAACTGTGCTCACTGAGGACATTGGTCCTGACATACTGTCTCTCACCTGGGAGGTGAGGACACACTCTATGACCTCTGCTCACTGAGGACCTTGGTCCTGACACACTGGCTGTCACCTGCGAGGTGAGGACACACTCTCTGAACCTCCCCTCACTGTGGACATTGGTCCTGACACACTGGCTGTCACCTGCGAGGTGAGGACACACTCTCTGTCCTCCCCTGAGGACCTTGTTCTGACACACTGGCTGTCACCTGGGAGGTGAGGACACACTCTCTGACCTCCCATCACTGAGAACCTTGTTCCTGACACACTGGCTGTCACGTGGAGGTGAGGACACACTCTCTGACCTCCCCGCACTGAGGACCTTGGTCCTGACACACTGCGCAGTCACCTGGGAGTGAGGACACACTCTCTGACCTCCCCTCACTTAGGTCTTGGTCCTGACACACTGGCTGTCACCTGGGAGGTGAGGGCACACTCTGACCTCTGTTCACTGAGGACCTTGGTCCTGACACACTGGCTGTCACCTGGGAGATGGGGACACACTCTCTGACCTCCCCTCACTGAGGACCTTGGTTCTGAAACACTGGCTGTCACATGGGAGGTGAGGACTCACTCTTTGACCTCCCGTCACTGAGGACCTTGCTCCTGACACACTGGGCTGTCACCTGGGAGGTGAGGAAACACTCTCTGACTTCCCCTCACTGAGGACTTTGGTCCTGACACACTGGCTCTCACTGGGAGGTGAGGACCCACTCTCTGACCTCCTCTAACTGGGGACCTTGGTCCTGACACACTGGCTGTCACCTGGGAGGTGAGGACACATCTCTGACCTCTGCTCACTGAGGACGTTGGTCGTGACACACTGGGCTCTCACGTGGGAGGTGAGGGCTCACTCTCTGACCTCCCCTCACTGAGGACCTTGGTCCTGTCACACTGGGCTGTCACCTGGGAGGTGAGGACACAGTCTCTGAACTCCCCTCACTGAGGACCTAGGTCCTGACACACTGGGCTCTCACGTGGGAGGTGAGGGCTCACTCTCTGACCTCCCCTAACTGAGGAACTTGGTCCTGACACAATGGGCTGTCAGCTGGGAGTTAGGACACACTCTCTGACCTCCCCTCACTGAGGACCTTGGTCCTGACACACTGGCTGTCACATGGGAGGTGAGGACTCACTTTCTGACCTCCCGCACTGAGGACCTTGGTCCTGACACACTGGCTGTCACCTGGGAGGTGAGGACACACTCTCTGACCTTCCCTCACTGAGGACCTTGATCCTGACACACTAGCTGTCACCTGGGAAGTGAAGACACACTCTCTGAAGTCCCCTAACTGAGGACCTTGGTCCTGAAACACTGGCTGTCACCTCGGAGGTGAGGACACATGCTCTGACTTCCCCTCAATGAGGAACTTGATCCTGACACACTGGCTGTCACCTGGAGGTGAGGACACACTCTCTGACCTCCCCTCACTGAGCACATTGTCCTGACACACTGGCTGTCACCTGGGAGGGGAGGACACACTCTCTAACCTCCCCTCACTAGGTCCTTGGTCCTGACACACTGGCTGTCATCTGGGAGGTGAGGGCAAACTCTCTGAACTGTGCTCACTGAGGACATTGGTCCTGACATACTGTCTCTCACCTGGGAGGTGAGGACACACTCTATGACCTCTGCTCACTGAGGACCTTGGTCATGACACACTGGCTGTCACCTGGGAGTTGAGGACACACTCTCTGACCTCCCCTCACTGTGACATTGGTCCTGACACACTGGCTGTCACCTGGGAGATGGGGACACACTCTCTGACCTCCCCTCACTGAGGACCTGGGTCCTGACACACTGGCTGTCACCTGGGAGTGAGGACACATTTCTGACCTCCCGTCAATGAGGACCTTGGTCCTGACACACTGGCTGTCACCTGGGAGGTGACGACACACACTCTGAACTCCCCTCACTGAGGACCTTGGTCCTGACACAGTGGCTGTCACCTGGGAGTTAGGACACACTCTCTGACCTCCCCTCACTGACGACCTTGGTTCTGAAACACTGGCTGTCACATGGGAGGTGAGGACTCACTCTTTGACCTCCCGTCACTGAGGACCTTGGTCCTGACACACTGGGATGTCACCTGGGAGGTGAGGAAACACTCTCTGACTTCCCCTCACTGAGGACCTTGGTCCTGACACACTGGCTGTCACCTGGGAGATGGGGACACACTCTCTGACCTCCCCTCACTGAGGACCTTGGTTCTGAAACACTGCTGTCACATGGAGGTGAGGACTCACTCTTTGACCTCCCGTCACTGAGGGACGTTGGTCGTGACACACTGGACTGTCACCTGGGATGTGAGGACACACTCTATGTCCTCCCCTCACTGAGGACCTTAGTCCTGACACACTGGCTGTCACCTGGGAGGTGAGGAGACACTCTCTGACCACCCCTCACTGAGGACCTTGTTCCTGGACACAAGGGCTGTTACCTGGGACGTGAGGACACACTCTCTGACCTCCCCTCACTGAGGACCTTGGTCCTGACACACTGGCTGTCACCTGGGAGGTGAGGACACACTCCTTGACCTCCGCTCACTGAGGACCTTGGTCCTGACACACTGGCTGTCACCTGGGAGGTGAGGACACAGTCTCTGACCTCCCATCACTGAGGACCTTGGTTCCTGACACACTGGCTGTCACCTGGCAGTGAGGACACACTCTCTGACCTCCCCTCACTGCGGACCTTGGTCCTGACACACTGGCTGTCACATGGGAGGTGGGGACACACTCTCTGACCTCCCCTCACTAGGACCTTGTTCCTGACACACTGTCTGTCACCTGAGAGGTGAGGAAACACTCTGTGTCCTCCCCTCACTGAGGACCATGGTCCTGACACACTGGCTGTCACCTGGGAGTTGAGGACACACTCTCTGACCTCCCCTCACTGTGGACATTGGTCTGACACACTGGCTGTCACCTGGGAGATGGGGACACACTCTCTGACCTCCCCTCACTGAGGACCTGGGTCCTGACACACTGGCTGTCACCTGGGAGTGAGGACACCATTTCTGACCTCCCGTAAATGAGGACCTTGGTCCTGACACACTGGCTGTCACCTGGGAGGTGACGACACACACTCTGAACTCACCTCACTGAGGACCTTGGTCCTGACACAGTGGGCTGTCACCTGGGAGTTAGGACACACTCTCTGACCTCCCTCACTGACGACCTTGGTTCTGAAACACTGGCTGTCACATGGGAGGTGAGGACTCACTCTTTGACCTCCCGTCACTGAGGACCTGGTCCTGACACACTGGGATGTCACCTGGGAGGTGAGGAAACACTCTGTGACCTCCCCACACTGAGGACCTTGGTCCTGACACACTGGGCTGTCACCTGGGAGATGGGGACACACTCTCTGACCTCCCCTCACTGAGGACCTTGGTTCTGAAACACTGGCTGTCACATGGGAGGTGAGGACTCACTCTTTGACCTCCCCTCACTGAGGACCTGGGTCCTGACACACTGGCTGTCACCTGGGAGTGAGGACACCATTTCTGACCTCCCGTCAATGAGGACCTTGGTCCTGACACACTGGCTGTCACCTGGGAGGTGACGACACACACTCTGAACTCCCCTCACTGAGGACCTTGGTCCTGACACAGTGGGCTGTCACCTGGGAGTTAGGACACACTCTCTGACCTCCCCTCACTGACGACCTTGGTTCTGAAACACTGGCTGTCACATGGGAGGTGAGGACTCACTCTTTGACCTCCCGTCACTGAGGACCTTGGTCCTGACACACTGGGATGTCACCTGGGAGGTGAGGAAACACTCTCTGACTTCCCCTCACTGAGACCTTGGTCCTGACACACTGGCTGTCACCTGGGAGATGGGGACACACTCTCTGACCTCCCCTCACTGAGGACCTTGGTTCTGAAACACTGGCTGTCACATGGGAGGTGAGGACTCACTCTTTGACCTCCCGTCACTGAGGACCTTGCTCCTGACACACTGGGCTGTCACCTGGGAGGTGAGGAAACACTCTCTGACTTCCCCTCACTGAGGACTTTGGTCATGACATACTGGCTGTCACTGGGAGGTAAGGACCCACTCTCTGACCTCCTCTCACTGGGGACCTTGGTCCTGACACACTGGCTGTCACCTGGGAGGTGAGGACACAATCTCTGACCTCTGCTCACTGAGGACGTTGGTCGTGACACACTGGACTGTCACCTGGGATGTGAGGACACACTCTATGTCCTCCCCTCACTGAGGACCTTAGTCCTGACACACTGGCTGTCACCTGGGAGGTGAGGAGACACTCTCTGACCACCCCTCACTGAGGACCTTGTTCCTGACACAAGGGCTGTTACCTGGGACGTGAGGACACACTCTTCTGACCTCCCCTCACTGAGGACCTTGGTCCTGACACACTGGCTGTCACCTGGGAGGTGAGGACACACTCCTTGACCTCCGCTCACTGAGGACCTTGGTCCTGACACACTGGCTGTCACCTGGGAGGTGAGGACACAGTCTCTGACCTCCCATCACTGAGGACCTTGGTCCTGACACACTGGCTGTCACCTGGCAGTGAGGGACACACTCTCTGACCTCCCCTCACTGCGGACCTTGGTCCTGACACACTGGCTGTCACATGGGAGGTGGGGACACACTCTCTGACCTCCCCTCACCAGGACCTTTGTCCTGACACACTGTCTGTCACCTGAGAGTGAGGAAACACTCTGTGTCCTCCCCTCACTGAGGACCTTGGTCCTGGCACACTGGCTGTCACCTGGGAGGTGAGGACACACTCTCTGACCTCCCCTCACTGAGGACCTTGGTCCTGACACACTGGCTGTCACCTGGTGGCGAGGACACACTCTCTGACCTCCCCTCACTGAGGACCTTGGTCCTGACACAGTGGCTGTCACAGGGAGGTGAGGATACACTCTCTGACCTCCCGTCACTGAGGAACTTGGTCCTGACACACTGGATGTCACCTGGGAGGTTAGGACACACTCTTCGACCTCTCCTCACTGAGGACCTTGGTCCTGACACACTGGCTGTCACGTGGGAGGTGTGAACACACTCTCTGAACTCCCCTCACTGAGAACCTTGGTCCTGACACACTGGCTGTCACCTGGGAGGTGAGGGCACACTCTCTGACCTCCTCTAACTGACGACCTTGGTGCTGACACACTGGCTGTCAACTAGGAAGTGAGGACCCTCTCTCTGACCTCCCCTCACTGATTACCTTGGTCCTGACACCTGGATGTCACCTGCGAGGTGAGGACACACTCTCTGTCCTACCCTCACTGAGGACCTTGGTTCTGACACACTGGCTGTCACCTGGGAGGTGAGGACACACTTTTCTGACCTCCCATCACTGAGAACCTTGTTCCTGACACACTGGCTGTCACGTGGAGGTGAGGACACACTCTCTGACCTCCCCTCACTGAGGACCTTGGTCCTGACACACTGGGCTTCTCCTGGGAATGAGGACACACTCTCTGACCTCCCTCACTGAGGACCTTGGTCCTGACACACTGGGCTGTTACCTGGGAGGTGAGGACACACTCTCTGACCTCCCCTCACTGAGGACCTTGGTCCTGGACACGCTGGCTGTCACCTGGGAGGTGAGGACACACTCTCTGACCTCCCCTCACTGAGGACCTTGATCCTGACACACTGGCTGTCACCTGCTAGGTGACGACCCCTCTCGGAACTCAGCTCACTGAGGACCTTGGTCCAGACACACTGGCTGTCATCTGGGAGGTGAGGGCACACTCTCTGACCTCCCCTCACTGAGGATCTTGATCCTGACACACTGGCTGTCACCTGGGAGGTGAGGACAAACTCTCTACCTCCCCTCACTGAGGACCTTGATCCTGACACATTAGCTGTCACCAGGGAGGTGACGACACACTCTCTGACCTCCCCTCACTTGAGGACCTAGGTGTTGAAACACTGGCTGTCACCTGGGAGGTGAGGACACACTCTCTGACCCTCTGCTCACTGAGGACCATGGTCCTGACACACTGGCTGTCACCTGGGAGGTGAGGACACACTCTCTGACCTCCCCTCACTGAGGACCTTGGTCCTGACACACTGGCTGTCACCTGGGAGGTGAGGACCTACTCTCTGACCTCCCCTCACTGAGGACCTTGGTCCAGACACACTGGCTGTCACCTGGGAGGTGAGGAAACACTCTGTGACCTCCCCACACTGAGGACCTTGGTCCTGACAAACTGGGGTGTCACCTGGGAGTGAGGACACACTCTCTGACCTCCCCTCACTGAGGACCTTGGTCCTGACACACTGGCTGTCACATGGTATTTGGAGGACCCACTCTCTGAACTCCCCTCACTGAGGACCTTTTTCCAGACACACTGGCTGTCACCTGGAGGTGAGGACACACTCTCTGACCTCCCCTCACTGAGGACCTTGGTCCTGACACACTGGGCAGTCACCTGGGAGTGAGGACACACTCTCTGACCTCCCCTCACTTAGGTCTTGGTCCTGACACACTGGCTGTCACCTGGGAGGTGAGGGCACACTCTGACCTCTGTTCACTGAGGACCTTGGTCCTGACACACTGGCTGTCACCTGGGAGATGGGGACACACTCTCTGACCTCCCCTCACTGAGGACCTTGGTTCTGAAACACTGGCTGTCACATAGGAGGTGAGGACTCACTCTTTGACCTCCCGTCACTGAGGACCTTGCTCCTGACACACTGGGCTGTCACCTGGGAGGTGAGGAAACACTCTCTGACTTCCCCTCACTGAGGACTTTGGTCCTGACACACTGGCTGTCACTGGGAGGTGAGGACCCACTCTCTGACCTCCTCTAACTGGGGACCTTGGTCCTGACACACTGGCTGTCACCTGGGAGGTGAGGACACAATCTCTGACCTCTGCTCACTGAGGACGTTGGTCGTGACACACTGGACTGTCACCTGGGATGTGAGGACACACTCTCTGTCCTCCCCTCACTGAGGCCCTTAGTCCTGACACACTGGCTGTCACCTGGAGGTGAGGAGACACTCTCTGACCACCCCTCACTGAGGACCTTGTTCCTGACACAAGGGCTGTTACCTGGGACGTGGAGGACACACTCTCTGACCTCCCCTCACTGAGGACCTTGGTCC